>NC_141023.1:29107500-29407500 GCF_052040795.2 Danio rerio
GTCTACATTATGATTATATGGTTTATTTAATATTTATATATAATTTAAAAACCCTTTACGCACCAAGATTAGGCTACGTGTGTTTGTGGAGGAACATTATTAAATCCACTGCCTTTAGCGCAGTCTCTCACTCATGGTGCGTCCAGCAGCTGAACACCCTTTCCTGCTGCTACAGGTCGAGATGCAGAGTTCTGATCCGGCTGATTTTGCAAGTTTTTGGTAGGATTGTTTGTTCATCTTCTACCAGTCAGGAACATGCATTTAATTTTCCATGACAGCAGTTTCACTTTAGCGAATGGCCTCTTCTTTTTACCTGTCAGCTTGCGGTTTAGGGCTCTACCGTAATACGCAGTGTATGAGCGACCGCCAAATACCTGCGGCTGGAATAACCGCTCCTTCTGAGCTAGTGACTGACTTGACCGCCGTCAAAATTCTCTTTTTTTACTACTTCGTCATCATTTGTTTTACCTTTGCAGGGATGGATTTTAATGCAGGGATTTGGATTTTTTCGGGTCTCACCGGGTTCGGTCAAAGATCTTTAGCTCTAATGCAGACCTCTCGTTCATATTAACCACGTCTCCCTTCTGTTCAGTTGAAACTCCCAAACTGCAGGACACTTTGAAGCGCGACTCGTCACGTCACCTCTCCCCCTCCCTCTCCCCCTTCTCTCCCTCCCTCTCCCTCTCCCCCTTCCTTTCCCTCTCTCCTCCACACTGTCCCGTGATGACAACCACACATACGTTTTTGTAGGCATTAAATAAAGGATATTTAATATTTTATGACGGTATAACGGTATTGAAACTGACACCGTTGCTATTTTTAGATCCCGCGGTATACCATAATACCGTAATACCGCCCAAGCCTACTGTACAGGAGACAGGACACGTAGAAGATGATCAACAATGATCTACAGCCAATCAGGACACAGAACACAATGCGCTGTAGAAAAAAAGCTTGTTAAATTGCACGATTGCGAAACTGCGAGACCATGAAAGTGAACCGTGTTATAGCGAGGGACCACACTTGTTATTGCCATGAATTGGTTATTTTGTCAGGTTTTTTTCTATTCATTAGCTAAAATTATTATTCTCCACTGTTCTCTGTCGTCCTGGGTAGCAGTGCAGCTTCAATAAATTAATTAATTTTTTTTTAATGCTACTTTTAAACTGACAAGTTGTTTTTTGCCAAAATTAAATTTCATGTCCTTTTTTCACTCTTTTTCTTTTAAAAAATAATAGAGAATCAGGTTGATTTCATCACATGATATGATGAAATAATTGTCATGCACTTTGTAAAATGTAAAAAAAAATCAATCATATTTTTCCCCGTTTGATTCTCAGGTACCGGAGGTGGAAGCTGGGTGAAGACATTGACCTCATTGTGCGCTGTGAACATGATGGAGTGATGACTGGAGCAAATGGAGAAGTCTCTTTCATCAATGTCAAGACCCTGAACGAGTGGGACTCCAGAGTAAGATCCAACACGCATATATAGAAACGTAGTCTACAATTTTAGAAATCCAGCTTGTATAACGCTGTGCTCTCCGCAGTACTGCAATGGAGTGGACTGGAGACAGAAACTGGACTCTCAGAGAGGAGCCGTTCTGGCCACCGAGCTCAAGAACAACAGCTACAAATTGGCCCGCTGGACCTGCTGTGCCATTCTTGCAGGATCCGAGTACCTCAAATTAGGGTGAATATCATATAACACTGTGTTAATGTGTTTTGTTTTTTTTCTAGTAGTTTTCTCACTACATGTCTGTCTTTTTATAGGTATGTGTCCCGTTATCATGTCAAGGACTCCTCTAGGCATGTGGTTCTGGGCACACAGCAGTTCAAGCCCAATGAGTTTGCCAGCCAGATTAATCTGAGCATGGAGAACGCCTGGGGGATCCTTCGCTGCGTGATCGACATCTGCCGCAAGCTGGAGGAGGGCAAATACCTCATCCTTAAAGACCCCAATAAGGTGAGGTGCTCGTAAAACAATAGTTATGAAATTGGTTTGATAACGCTACACATTTTAATTAAAAGTTAAACTGGTGTTTTTTTAATGGTACATTATGATACCAGATAACAGGGTTCCCATGCTTCTTGAATTTTAAACAAGACCTGGAAAGTGCTTGACAAACAAAACAAACAAAAAAAGGTCCTTGAAAGTGTTTGAATTAAATTTTACATATTTTTTGGTGTAATTTCAACAATTGTCACCCGCTGTCAAAATCAGAATAAAAACAAACTAGAAAATCTTCATTTAAAAATCTCAAATTAAAATCATGTGCAAGAATTAGGACAAATAATGCACATTTAATACATATTTCAGAAACTGGACTGAATTCATTTTGAATTCAGAAACTTTTATTACACACAATCACATACACAGTCATTCTCACACGCACACACCAATGACCAGGAATCAGAACGATGCCAAATCCAACAAGTTCAAATGAAGCATTTGCAAACTGGAAATATAAGCACTACTTTTCCCTCATTTATGTGAAAGGCAATAATGTTTATTTATCGTGCAAATTATGTCCAGGGAAAAAAAGTCTCTCTGTGTCAGTGTCAAGTAATTCTAATCTAATGAAGCACCTCACGTCATCACATGCCAACCACAAAATTACTGGCTACTCGGGTAATAACGTGAGCTCTGCTACTAAAGGAGACGAAGCCCATCGTCAAAGCAAATAAAAAAATGTTTCCTTCACTGCAAACCCTTATTACTCAGACAGAATTAAACAAAATAGATATATAGTTGAGGACATGCTGCCGCAGTCTCTCACATTGTCCCACAAAAACATTAAACTAGTGTAGATTAGTGTACAATGTTTTACATTTATTTGCATTTTTTTGTTACTTTTCTATGTAAATATTTACATTTATAATTATGTAACTCTGTTATAGTTACTTCTCACAAATAGTAACTGAGTGAATAACTAATTACTCTTTAAGGAACGTGCTCAACACTGGTCTTTGTCATAGATTTATTCAAACATACCGCTTGTGGGTTCACGTTTGTCATTGCAAAATAAAAAAAATTTATAGTTTTTTTTTTTTCCTTGTTTCTAGTCAAAGAAGAATTTTTTTGACTAGTTAAAATACAGATCTTGTTTTCAGAATAAACCAAGTTTCTCCTTAAAAAGCCCATGAGGAGAGTAAACTAATCCAAAAATAGGTTTATTTTACTTTCTCAATGGACAATTATTATTATTAGCTGTATGTATATATAATAATAGCTTGTTTTAAAGAAAAAAACTTCAATTTGACCTCTCAAAACAAACAAACGTTTTTATTTGTCTATTAAATGCTTCTAGTTTGCAGAGTATAATTATAGATTTGACATTTCTTATGATTATTACTCAGCTGTAGTGTTATTGCAGTATCAAGATATTTGGCAAAATGAAAAAGTCTTTTCTCTTGTATATATGTGTATATAAAATAAACCATGCATTGAGTAAATATGACAAGCATTGTTTAAAACACTTGCACAGCTTCTCTGTGTTCATTTTAGCTGCAATAGCAAGCCAGTAGGAATTACCTTGGCAACTTCAATGTACTTCTCTGCCGTAATCTGCTTAGTTATGAAAGCGTAACTCCTGTTTCGTGTTGTTTTACAGCAAGTCATCAGGGTGTACAGCCTGCCTGATGGAACCTTCAGCTCAGATGAAGACGAGGAGGAAGATGATGAGGACGAGGAGGATGAAGAAGAGGGTAAGGATAACAAATCATGTCTTTGTAAATATTGTCTCTGGTTTTCTCTGTTTCTTATACATTTTTCTGATTTCCCTCAACAGACGAAGACAATTAAGCTGTCATTATCTACCACAGCTGTCTGCATTCTGTGTTTCAAAGCTGTCAGAGCTGAATAAAGATTTGAGTATTATTCATATACTGTGTTGATGTCTCTCTCAAAATGAACACACACAGCTTAGTTGTGGAGTTTAATCATCACAAGTTCAGTTCTGGAGCTTGATGGTAATAACCTTCTTTTCCATACTAATGATGATTGCAATTTAAACTTGCTTGTTAAAACATGGACTTAAATGGATCAGACAAACTGATGAAGTCTATTTCTTGAAGCTCCTAAATATGTCAAATTAAAATAATGGTCTGAAATTTGCATAAAGTTGTGTTGGGCATAAGTAGTTTAATGCTTTTTAATCCACAGTGCATGTTAACCCTAAAAGAGGCAAAATATCTTGGAAGATACCGTAGAGTCAGAGCTTGAAAATAATAATTGTCTTTTTATCTCATAATTTATTTATTTTTTTTAAGTCATAACTTTCAATTTTTTAAATTATAATTTGTACTTTGTATCTCATGATTTTAAATTAGTATGACACTTAAAAGTAGAAATGACGACTTTACAATTTACTTACTAAGTCATAATTTTTTTTCTCATAATTTAAAATTTTTAATCAAATCACAATTTTGTCTATAATATTTAAAAAGTCTTTTCTCTAAATCTCATGACTTAAGCCTTAACTATGACTTTTTATAGTCAATTTTCATTTTTATCTAATAATTTTGACCTACTAAGTCATAACTTTGACTTTTTAAAGTCATAATTTTGTTTTATAATTTTCTCATACCTTTGACTAAAGTCATAGTTTCAACTTTTGTAATTTTGAAAGGAGTCATAATTTCTACTTTTTATCATATTTTTAGTCATAAGTCACAGGTCTCGAAGTCATAAATTCAACTTAAGTCATAATTTTTATTTAACTTTTTGTCTAATAATTGTAATTTTAAGGCATCAGTTATTTTCTTACCTCGCAGAAACAGGCTTCTATAGTTTCTAAATATGATGGAAAATAGCAATATATTGATGATTTCATGAATCCTTATTGCTAAATACAAATGTGACTGGACCACAAAATCAGTCATAAGTGTCAATTGACAATATTTGGCATAGATCTGAGGGTTTAAAAAAATCCTTTGAATTTGAACAAATTAAATATTTAATTATACATTTCTAACCCAAAGTTTTTTTAGATTTAATATATATACACATTCTAAAGATTTTTGGAATAAAAGAAAAACGTATTATTTTGAGACGAAGGATGACGACACGTGCAGCATAAGAACTGTGTGGTCAAGTGTCAAAAATGTGGATTTTAGTGATGCATTAGTCAATGTAGAAACTAGCTGTAATTGAGAAGAAGCACAAAATTAGATTTTTCTTTGGACATTTACATAAACCAGTAAAACATCTTAATGCCCACAAGACAAACAATGCTTTGGTTATTTATGTGACTACTTCTGGTTTGTTTTGGTGTCTAAATCAAAGATGAAGTTCAATGGTACGTTTTTCATCCTTTCTTCAAATATCTGGTCAAACATCTCGCTTTGTGACACGGTGAATGTGTTTTTCCAATCCCCTACAGTGCCTGCAACAGAAAACCATTAACACACACACAAAAGCAGAGTGTCTACATGTTACAGGATTGTGATCTTTGAACACCAACCTTTGCGCAAGAATTGAGGCTTGAGCAGCACAGTGTTGGGGAGAAATTCATAGTTGGCCTTGGGGTCCTGCTTCATGTTTTTAAACGTGGCTTTTTCCACAATACGTGCGACAGCAGCAGCATCAAGATTTTTCCCCAAGAATCTGCTGACTTTCTCAACTGCCGTCCTGAGATCCTGAAAGCAATGGCAAATATCAGGAAGACATGCACACAAATGTCTTATTCTGCACATTGGTCAATGACGAAAGATTTCTTTTTGGAGTTCTCATCAAATAAAATGCATAAAAGCATTATATGCATAAAACATTAAATGCAAGAAAGAGCTAATTAAATAATAATGTCAGATCATCATTGTAAACAAAATCAAGCTTAAAGGTGCAGTAGGTGATTGTCTGCACCTTTGCTTGATACGTAGCTCAACAGACTGTCAAAAAAATGTAGATTTGTACATCTATGCAGCTCTTCATATAGACTGATCAGCTGTTCGCACGAGTGACAGCGGTAAAACCAAATGCTGAATCGATATTGGAATTACTTTTGTACTCTGGAGGAAGAGCAACATCATAGCTGAAGTATTTCTTATAGACAGGTAATGTTCTGTTTAACACTATTTTAGTCACGCAAAGCTGATGTAGATTGTGTTGTATTATGAATGGGTTATATGCACAGAAGTGTTGCTCAGCCACTAAAATCATCCAGCAAACGATTGATGTGACTATTTTAAGTTTCATAAGAGCCTTTTACAGCATCGATAATATAGATGTTTATTTAATTTAACAACAGAACATAAGTAAACAGCGCTTTTCCGCTAAGCCTGCTTTACCGAGGTGAAGTTGGTTTTCTATTCACATTGGTTCATTTTTGAACAATGACAACCTGTAATGTGCTCCCTATATTGTTTACCATGCTACTCTATATTTAGTCCAAAATAGCATGCAAGTATGGCTTAGTTATAAGTGTAATTCCTGCACACAGTAGTCACTTTAGGACAAAGAGTGTGTAAGTCACATTGTCACAATATGACAAGTTTGCTTGCTTTCTACATAACTGAAAACGTGCTAAAGTACTATAAAGTGTTCTAAATGGCGAATGACATGATCTAGTGTATATATAAATTTGTTCCCACTTTATAAGTATCCTTAACTAATATGTACTTACACAGGAATTAATAGTTTGCTACAATGTACTTATTGTGTAAATACATGTATTTACTGTGTACTAATGCTTGATTAAATACATGTAATTACATCTGTAGTTAACTTTTGTAATTACATTTGTAAATACACTGTTGACCATCCCTTACACCTTCACCCACCCTTAAACCTACCCATGCCACCAAACCTGTCCAAAACCCAACCTCTATCCCAACTCAAAAGCACCACAAGTGTTCTCAAATACATTATAAACACAGTAATTACATTGTATTTATTTTTTTGATGTAAGTACATAGTAGTTAAGGACACTTAATATAAAGTGGGACCATACATTTTAAGGTTATATGTTATATATCTTTTAAGGATATATATCTTTTAAGTACAGTGGCAAAGTAAAACATTTCAACACCAAATAATATTTTGGAGCTTCACTGTGATCCTTAAATAGAGTCTTTTAATGTGTAATAAAACAATTCTTGTTCTCAAAATGGTGGACAAATTAATTTTTTTTAATACAAACGCATTATACTAACAAATTACTTGTTGTCTTGAGTCTAAATAAATATTTAAAAAAATGCAAGTCATTGTTGTCCGCTCAAAAAGTAAACACTTTTCTTTTAGTTTTTTTAACTCATATGCTAGGGCTGCACGATATTGTAAAAACGTGACATTACGATATATATATATATATATATATATATATATTTTTTTTTTTTTTTTTTTTTGCAATATGAATACAATTTCTTAATATCTCAATTTGGAAAGAATGTATAATGTGGGATTGATTGAGATGTTTCTGCAGTGGGAGTGCATCTCCATAAAATCTACAAAACGATTTATACAATTTTTGGGTTCCCATGACATATTTTCCTTGTGGCCTGTGCTATTTGCAATTCATTTTTGTATTTGCATGTGTTGTGAGTATTTTGATGCATAACAATCTATAAATACAGTCAAGAAAAATATACAATTAATATGAAGTGTTTTATCGTTTCCTGAGTCTATTCAAGTACAGTAACTGAATGATAAAAAAATTCTATAAAATGAATCATAGTTAAGGTAAAAAATAATACAATGTCATACATCTGAATGCTTTTAAAATCATCATACAATCACAGCCATTAAAAACACATGCAAATGATCAATTATAATACAAACTCAGCATTGCATATATCCTGCGATGTGACTATAGCAAATGATCACATTGCGATATCGATGCTGAATCGATTTACTGTGCAGCCCTATTATTGACTTAATATAAAGCTGTGGTTACTCACAATGATCATGTCCTCGTATGACAGGAAAAGTATGTCGTAGTTCTCCTTTTCTTTGTACCATTCTTTGACGTGATCAAACCAAGACGAACCGCCAACTAAAAGATAATTTAATCATTTAAAAATCACACCTACTGTATAAATCCCAAAATTCTGTATTCTTTTTAAAGGTAAGTCGAGGCAAGGTGATCCACCATCTACATTTTTCGAGGGATTTGAAGACTGAACAATAAGGAAAAAACACTAATGCTTTTTATTTTAATACTACTTGTATTTAATATGATTACTGTCCAATATTTTCATTAATTACATGTCTATTTCTGAAATCTATTCTTTTCAGTAAAAATTAGTACAAATTAAGTCAATCTGCAATCATACAGCTGCTAATATTGACTTCATTTTAAATATAGAAAATGATATATGCACGGTTGATTTTTATTAAAAAAAATTATATTTCCCAAATGATGTTTAACAGAGAAAGGGAATTTTTTTCTTTTTTAATTTTTTAAAAAACATTTTAAAGTCAAAATTATTAGCCCCTTTAAGCTATATATTTTTGTTAGTCTACAGAACAAACCATCATTATACGATAATTTGCCTAATTACCCTAACCTGCCTAGTTAACCTAATTAAGCTTTAAAAATGTCACTTTAAGCTGTATAGAAGTGTCTTGAAAAATATCTAGTCAAATTTTATTTACTGTCGTCATAGCAAGGATAAAATAAATTAGTTGTTAGAAAAACAATTATGTTTAGAAAAGTGTTGAAAAAATTGGGGGAAAAATAAACGGGGGGGCTAATAATTCTGACTTCAACTGTAGATATTACCTATGGGACAAATCTATTTTCCCACATGAATTGTTTAACAATAATAGCAAAAGTAAATTAAAATCTATAAATAATGTGTTGGGCCAAAGGGGACCAACTTACTCTGTTAATAATAAAATTTAAAATTTTGTGCTGCAATATATAAAATAGCAATGCATTTTTTTTATAAAAATGTAAAGTCATGACATGTTTCCATGTATGGTGACCCATACTCTGAATTTGTGCTCTGCATTTAATCCATCCAAGTATGCGCACACACGCACACATGTTTGTTTTTGTGAAAAGTGGGTACATTACATAGGTTTCCATTCATTTTATATTGTTCAAACCGTATATTGTATTGCTCTCACCCTACCCTACCCCTAAACTCAACCATCAAAGGAGTGTGTACAGCTTTACTCTCTGATTAAACTCATCCTGTGGAATTTATAAGCTTTTTGAGAAATGAGGACGTCATCTATGTCCTCATATTTCACTTCCTTTTTGTAATACCTGTGTCATACCCATGTCATTTTACATATTTGTGTCACACATACACTCGGGGAGCAGTTGGGAGATCTGTGCCTTCCTTAAGGGACTCACCTCAGCCTTGGTATTGAGGATGGTGAGAGTGCTGGTTATTCACTCCCATCAACCTACAATCCTTGCCAGTGCTGGGGAAAAGTTTTACATTGTGCTTTTAGTCTTACCATTTCCTGCTAGATACTGCTGCAGAAAGTCCTCAAAGCTCTTCGGGGTCTCAACTTTGGCCCAGACGTGGGAAAAGTGGAAATATGACACTGCGTTGTCTTTTGGATTTCTTCTCACATATATAATCTGTGATTTAAAAAACATGTAGAGCAATGAACATTTCTGAATAAATGTGATCACAAAACTCTCGCACAAGTATGTTTGCTGTGTTTGCTGTTCAATGACAAAAATACATTGTATGAGTCAAAATGCTTTGATATTTCGTCTATGCCAAAAGTCATTAAGATATTAAGCAAAATTCATGTTTCTATGAAGTAAATATTTTACATCTCAATTTTTGATTAGTTATGTGCATTGCTACAACTTCATTAGCACAACTTTAGCCTTTGTGTGCTGTTGGGGGTGTTTTCATCCACTCTGGAGTGATTTTGGTCAGAAAATGAAATGATTTTTGGTGCAAATCTTATTTGGACACACATTTTGGAAAAATGCTTTGAAATTATTTTTTAAAAATCTAGATACACTCTAAGCAAATGTACTACCCTTTTATTATGTTCATTCCCATTGTTTCCATTATTATGACATGTTTTGATTGCATAGCCATGCCATCGAAAATTCAATCATTCTTGATTGTTGCTGGTTTCCGCTGTTGAAAAGTGGCCAGTTTTTAATTTTTACAATTGATCGTCATATGCAGTGCAAAAAAAAGAAGCTTCTGCCTATATTGAGTATAGTATGTGAGAGTGAGATACATCTCTACTTACCTTGATATGTCTGAGAAAATCTAAATATGCAGCTCAGCTCTCAGAACATATTAAACATATTAAGTGTATTTATGCACAAACACACATTATAATCTGCTGTTTTACTCCATAGAACTCCATATTAAAGCCAGAAAACTTTTTTTGCACAGGTCTATCTAAAGGGTTAATAGTGCCAAATAAAGAATTACACATTTTAATTCTTCCCAACATCGAAAATCAACAACAATCAAGAATGCACGATTACTTGTTCTCTAGGATTATAATGGAAGTCAACAAAAAACAGCCATGAATATAATGAAGGGGTAGTACATATTTGTACACAAGGGTTCAATTGCTCGTCTTTCAACTTCACTAAATTTTCGAGTGGTTTTATCTCGACCAACTATTATCCTGTCCTAAAAAACTATACGACAATGTAAACTGTATTTATGCAGCTTTAAAGGGATAGTTCACCAAAAACTGAAAATGCTGTCATTATTTACTCACTCTTCACTTGTATAGAAAAGCTTTACTATGTAGGTCAACTTTTCAGGTTTTCAGCTTTATTCAAAATAACTTAATTGTGTGCTTTTAAACGAAGCACAAAACTCATGAATGTTTGAAAATACTTGAGCACGAGTTAATTTTTGTTTTTGCCGAACTATCCATTTAAGACGCCAATGTGAAATCTCAATTTAAAAAAATGACACTACAGTACAACAAGTTTTATGGTTCAGTTTCACAAATAAATAATACGTGAAGTATTATTAACAAACTAATTTCGAGAGGAGCACGTGATGATTGATCACGGCTGGTCTCTCATTTGTAATCATTAAGGAGCCAATCGGATCATTCCAAACTCACTATAAATAGCCCGACCAGTTTTACTCTGTTATGTTAGTTTTTTGAAAAATCCCACCATCCACCCCATTTCCCTCTTTCCTCCTTTACTCTTAATGCCTACCTGATCTCTTACATGCTCACTGACCAAGTGGGAACCCTGGGCTTAGTTATCTCTGAGCTCAGGGTTCTCTCCGAGGACAGCATTCCAAACCTGCTATTATTATCAAGCAATATCTAAGTGTGAACTCTTAAAAATCAAATTAAAGAAAGTGTTTTACAATTAGCACGGTGGGAATGTTTAGATATTTACCTTTCCCTTCTTGTTTTTTAAGCCTTGTGGCATCAGTCTAGGTATGAGATGAGTGGCAAATAGTCTTGGAGATGGACGCAGAGAATAGTCAGCACGGCCTTCACGGTACTCTAACCATGGCATCTGCTCAAGATTGTTGGGATATTTAGTTTTTTCTGTAAGCGAGTCCTCACAAACTAAATTTATGATGTTCTGCACCCATATTGTACCTGCAAACAAACAAACAAAAAAAAAATCTATGTTTACGTAAAAAAAATCTTTATGGTTTGAGTGGGATTGGCAAAAAGAAATGTATTAATTATATACATTTTAAAAAATAGACTTTGTGATAGAACTCTTAAAATATAACAATTTTTAAACTGAATTTTCAAGTAAAAATCATAATTGCAAAAAATAAAGCAAAGAACACGCTGAATTAAACATTGCACGTAAATCTTTTTTAGTATTGTGAGAAATGAAGTCTGCTTTGACCTAACTTCCACTCTAAATGGTCTGTTGATGCTCATTTCCCAAAAGGGCTAATTTATGAGAGAAAAGACAAGTCAACAGTATGTTGTCTTAGCATTGTTTGAGGTGACTACATCTTGGGCAAATGGTAACAATTGCAGAATGGGGATGGGTATTTGGCACAGAAAACCATCTCATCAATGGTGTGAAAACTGCATTACATAGAATAAACAGCTGCGTCAACAGTCAAGAAACAACTTTGTTAACATCTAAAGTCTAAAGGCAACATCTAAAATATAAAAGGTTTGAGTTTAAGAATGTTCAGATACCAGGGTACTGCCGTGTACTTTGAGACTGCTATGCAGAATAAACCTCTTCACTGAGATCTTCTTCATCCTCATCATTTTTTTACAGTATCTTAAATAATTTATTAATTAAATCCACATACATTAGAAGGTGTTTTGAACCTCTTCTTGTGATCTTTTTTTTTTTTTAAATATCATATCATGATTTACAGAAAACACCACTGAAATGTTATTATTTTATTTATTTGTGTAATACATTCTACCCTTATTTTAACATTTTAATTGAAACAAAGACACTTGAATTTATTATGCTATGCATATAATATAAAAAAATTTTTTTTCATTTAATTTAATCCTTATACAAACAAAAACCCTTAAAATGACTGGATTACTGAACTATGTTTATAAGAAACTTATACATCAGTGTTTAAAATGTAACATTAGTTGTTCTCACCTGACTTGGGGTACGTCACCAAAAAGACATCACTGTCACGAATCTCAAAATGTTGCAGAGAGTCAATGTACTCCGCAGTGGCTTCACCTTTTGCAAAAATATATCCCTTATATTTAGACAAATAATTGTTAACACGTTCCATTGTGCTGCACGTCTATCCACCTGCAATGAAGAGAAACTAGGGGAAATTAAATGACCTTTGGAATCAATGTTCAAAGAAAGTGAGACTTGCTGCTCTGGTCTTATGAGTTCAGATGTTAATAATTAATGCAAATCACACAGAATAACATTAGATTTTTCATTCACAGTGATATGATATTTTTGAAATAATAAAATGACAACATTTTAGGGTGCATTAGTTACTGTTAATGTATTAAAACGCACTAACATGATCTATGAACAATCTTGTACAGAATTCTTTAATCATACAACCTTTACTGCATGATTAAATACAAAGTTGTACTTGTATTAACATTAATGCACTCAGTTAACAAGAATTAACAATAAACGACTTCATTTTCATTAATTAATGTCAACAAAGATTAATAAACATAAATGTATTGTTCTTTACTTGTTCTTGTTGGTAAATTCATTAACTAGCATTAACTATAACTGACCAATAATTAAACGTGTTATCATAAAGGCTTTGATATAATTAAATGAGGATTAGAAATTAACATATACATTTCTTAAACACCATAAAAGTTCAGGAAGCAATATAGGCTTGGTCTTCATAGTTTGTACTTTGGATATGTGTGAGGTTGTAAACACAAGATTGCACTCACAATATACAGGGAAACAATATTTAGATAAGAGGATAGAGGAAATATGTATTAGTCCAGTCATTTCTATGAAACAGACCATCAAGAAAGCAGGACATAATGAACATTTAGAAAGAAAGCAGCTGAAAATCTGACTGGAAGAGAATGGATGGAATAACAGATGAGCACGGTCAGTAAATTCTACTGGACTGACTATCCTTTATTAATCTTACACTAAACTGTGGCTTTTTTAATAAGAACATTTTAACTAGTACTGGCAAGCTACTTTCATTCAACTAAAATTATTTCTGAGCAGAAATGGCACGTTTCTCTAAAAAGTCTTTAAAGTCTTTAAACTTGAAGTCAAAATTTGCCAGGGGTATAAATAATTTCTAGTTTGACTGTATATATACTGCCTTTGTTTTAGTTAATCAATTCAATACAATACTTCAAATATGCCTAAATGTTAATTTATCTTTAATAATTAAAGGGTACATTTGATGAAAATCATGTTCTAGAAGCTGTTTGGACAGAACTGTGGGTAGGCATAGTTTGTCCACAGTCATATTAGAGTCATTTTATTAATTTTCTGACATTACAAATAGGATCTAAATCCCTCCCGTTTTGAGGCCCACCGCAACATGAGGTAGGATTGCGGTTTCCCCACCCACCGATTTGATTGACAGCCACGTATTAACATGTCTCTGTCTGTAGTAATGCGTATAATCATATCAACAAGACAGGACGTGCAGAAAGCAACTGGGATTAAAAGATCTGTTCAGTTCACTGTGATCATCAATCATCACCAAATGTGATCTAGAATGAGTTTTACAAGTTTAAAACGTTTTTAAAACAGTGCATGTGTGTAATGAATTACTGCGATTTTACCGTCTTTGCTTTATCACCACAGCTGCATGTCAGCACAATTATAAAAGAAGACGCTCCAATCCCGGTTAAATCAGGTTTATTTTGTAAATTAACATAACGGATATGGATATTAACGTGTATCCTGTCACATTTTCTGTGCAAAAACAGTGCAAAGTTAAACACGTGTGCCTGGTCTGTGTGCGTAAACTTTGTAACGACATTGTGTGTGACTCATTGCTGCAACTCCACAACAAATACATCAAATAATCATTGGGAAAGTTCTTAAGCTATTTAGTTACTAGTAATATACATACATTAAATCCATTTGCAAGTCAGGAATATTTGATTTCTTCATGGACTAATTGTGAGATCCTTCTATGTTAGATGGGGCCATCACAACCCAGAATATGAATTACTTAAACTGCAGCGTTTCAGTAGTAAGAGCAGTTTCTGTCATATTGATTTTACAGGAACACCTTTCCTTGTTTACTGCTGTTAAATCATACCTAACAGCGGTGATGTAATTAGGTAGTCATGGCGATGAAATAAGGCCAAAGTTACATCCATCAGATAAATATGATACGATAATGTCAATAGAGATAGACCTTCAGCATGTGATATTTGTGACATTTAATGAAAAAAGACCTCCACTAAACCTCCAAATCAATAAGGCATTCACCAAATAAAAATTTAATGAAGCAATTAGTGTCTACAGACCAATCTAGTGTGTGCTCATTATACAAGATTATTACCGAGGGAGCAATCATTTCAATAGCGCAGCTGATAATCATACAGCCTTTTTATTACTGTCTTTATTGCTTCCAATTCTAACCAAGCAACACAAAAAGTAATGTGATTTATACAGAGTGTGTTAAATGAAAGAGCTAATATAGGCGGTGGTAGAAGATAACTTTACGCACACTGTTGATTAAAATGGCTACAGTAGCTTTAGTGTTACATTTATTTTGTCTGTTTTTTTTTCTTCATCTGTATTATCTTGTAAGAAATGGGGTTCAATATAGTGAGCTATCTAATCGTGTAAAATACAGTAACACTTTATTTTACCATAAAAAATACCTTTAAAAAAACACTAATTTTGAGGCGTTTATTATAATGGTTTTGTAATAAGAGAAACATTGTAGCAAGCAATACTAATGCTAATATGTTTTTTTTATTTATTACAGTTGATAGGAGAGATGCAGGATGGTACGAGTTGCATTTGAATACAATTTAAATACAATTAACAAGTTTCTCATTCAAAAATTAATTAATGAATTACATATTGTAGGGGGGATGCATGGAAGTAATATTTGCAGTTTTGGATGGAGACTGGAACATGGCATATGCTATAAGGCTCACACTATGTCTATAAATTCACACCATTATACAGCATAAATTAGGGGTGTAACAGATCATGGTTGATCCATGATTCGTAACAATCACAATCCACAGTTTGGAACACCTGTGGATCAATAAATTTTTTTTTTTACTTGTGGATCATTTCTAAATTTGTAACAATTGCAAAGAGATAGCCTCTTGTGTCATTCAAATCACATGTATGAACTCATTTAGGCTTTCCTGAAAAATATAATGATGACGAAAAAAGTTGAAAAAATGGTAAGTTAATTTGGATGTGGTGGGTTTCCTAGAAGGTGTTTGTTATTAAATAATATGGGTGGGTTATTAAAGGTGTCACTACTAGTTTAGCCTGCATTAATGCACTCACTGTAAGCTGCACGATTAATGAAAAGATCAGGATCTCAACACCCGCACAACAAATTATAAATGTTAGTGATATGCATATGTTTATTAATCCTTCAAAACGCTGCATTTAAATCTGTCTTTTAAAAAATGCAAAAATCAAGGAAGCGATTTAGTCCTTAGTCTGAGTTAGTTATGAAACAGTATTAATATAAAATATAATAACACAGAAGTACTGTAACAGTTTATAGTTTGGATATAACCACTGATGTTTATGGTAAAGATTAAAATCACCATCATTTACAATAGGCTAGTTGCACAAGATGGCGTTGGTGTGCTTCCGAGATGCAAGTGTGTGCAGGTTCACATTTTTGTGTCGAGCTTCTTTTATTAATAAGGAAATAATGTTTATAACACAACGAAGAGAAACGTTACAAAAAAAGACAAAATCCCAATGGAATTAAAGTAACTACCAACCATGAACTTTAGCATCATCAGGAAAAGAATGAAAGTAAATTAATGCAAGATGTTCTCTCCTGTCGCTGATACTTCCATTTTTTTTTTTTTTTTTTAAACATTTTCAGTTTTGGTAACAAAACACTAAATCTTCACCACCTTCACCATAGTTTCATTCCACCCGAAGTGAACACGCACAAACTTGTGTCTCAAAAGCTCCACCAGTGCCATCTTGTGCAACTAACGCATTAACGTGACGCTTGACGTTGTAGGCAGCAATTACGTTATTTAACCAAAAGGTAGCAACAACCAATAATCAAAAATATGCCAATGAATAATTATTCAAAAACTATACATCTAGCAATGAAACAAGACATTTTATAAGTGAATAACTAAATCATTTATTAAAAATGAGACTAAAAATAAATATGGGTTGTACAAATTAGAATGTTAGATTTATACATTTAGCGTTATCAGCAACAGTCGCAATAACTGAATTTTTACTGTAGTAGTAACTAAAACTACTGTAAATTTTTCACATTACTGAACATTTTACAATTTATTTGTATTCAGCTGATTATTCTTTTTCGTTTTAATATATTTTTTAAATATGTTTTTGTAATAAATAGAAAGAAATTGACATTTTCTGATCCAAAATAAAAATGGTCTATTGGTATAGACGAAGATGCAAAGAAGACTAAATTCCATTAAATGGATCAGGTGGATTTCAAGCCTTACGAGCCTTTCAACCCTTAAGTGTGACTTTAACATTCTGTAAAGGGTCTACAGATCAAAAATAGCCTTTTCTGGCTAATTGTGGCACATTTTACAGTAATGTTTATGAATGTGCGTTGACCATGTAAACAAATAAATTTAACAAAAAAATTAGAAATATAACTTACAGATTAAAAGGCTGCACAGCATGCATTTGAAATCATATGGAGTCCTTTCATTAATTACATTTGAAAAATGTTTGTTTGTGGGCAATGCAGTTCAATACTGATTAACTCTTTAATACATATGTGCTGCACTTTTAATTCATTATGAATATAAGACCATTTTTTTATACAAATTTTGTGTTTTTAGTTGTTTTTTCATTATTATTATTATTATTATTAGTATTATTATTATTATTATATAATTTGAATGTGTTCTTTAGTAAATGTAACAATCTTATGGTTGTATAGAACTTTGAATTTTTTTTTTTTAAAGGCTCAAATTTAATGTATATAAAAACTGATAACTAAATTTTAAAAATTGTGGCAAAAAAGAACTCATCTGAAATTTCAAAAACCTGAATTATTGTTAGATCCAGAAATGACCATTGAGTGCTGCAAAGTAATTTTTTACTCATAAAACATTTAACATTAAACCAAAACATAATTTAGTTTTTATGTTGGAAATGCTTACAAATTCAAAATTCGAATAAATTATTATGATTAGCTTAAAACATGCATAAACTTAATGTGATTTGATAATCATATATGAATGAAATCAGTAAGAATTTTTACTATTATTATTATTTTTACTGTTATAGTTATTATTAGTAGCATTTTCACATTGAACATGTCCATGTAGATTCTAAATAATTTGAATAAATGCATCTTATAAATAGAGTATTTTATTATAAATATTATAATAATAATTCAATTCAATTATTAAAAATGTAAATACAGTATCTTCCTCTTTTGGCTAAGATTAAAATTGTAATAAATTTGATCAGCCTGTTTCATTTCACCTCAGTAAAAAAGTAAATAAAAATCATCATCTCTATACTGCTTTTCTGTATGCAGAACAAGGCATTAACCTTTCTGAGCTTCCTAAACTGAGACTTGTCCTGATCGGAGTGACAGAATCTGGAAAAAGTGCTGTTGGCAATGCCATTCTGGGCAAGAAAGCCTTTGATGAGGTCGGGGTGAAGACACGAGTGTGTTTTGCACGTCAGGGTCTGGTGAGAGGACGCCAGGTGCAAGTGGTGGACACTCCAGGTTGGGAATGGTTCAAAGTCAATGGCTCCTCTACATCACTATGGTTCGTAAAGAAAGAGATGATGATGAGTATGAGTCTGTGCCAGCCTGGTGCCCATGCTCTGCTGCTGGTGGTGCCACTGTCATTCTCCTTCTCCCAGCGTGAGCGGCATGCCGTGGAAGAACACATAGAGCTGTTTGGTCAAGAAGCTTGGAGACACAGCTTGGTGCTCTTCACCATCTTAGACAGAAAGCAATTGCGTGGTTCCAGCCTAAAGCAAGAAGTAGAGTTGAATGTGGAGCTGTATAAGCTGGTTGAGAAATGTGGAGGCCGTTTCCATGCTTTGTACAGCAATCCCAAAGCGGGTGAGGACCAGGTGGCTGATCTTCTGGCTAAGATCACGAAAATGATGGAGACCAATGGAGAGACAATGATCTCAAGTAAAAATGTGTTGGAAAAGGTTAAAGAAATGGAGAAAGAAGAGGAGAGAAAACTGGAGGAAGAGCGAAAGTTGAAGGAAGAGAACCTACAGAAAGTACGAGAAGCACTGAAGGCAAAGGAGTTAAGAAGGTCAAGGAGGAGAATGGAACAACAGACACTGGATGGTAAGATAATATATGTCTTTATGGGTCAGAAAAAATTGACATTCTTGCTAATTTTGAAATAAAATGTGAAAAAAAGTCAATTAACTTTCCCAAAATGTATCATGGTTTTATTTTTATTTTTTTAAGTATGTTGCTATACTATCTATAGGCCAAACATGATGTTCAAGTTAAAAATATAGGTACACACGTTAATACATTTTTTACTAAACTTTTACAGTCAAAAAACAAAAACACAAAACATTGTTTTTCTTAAATGTCATGACAGAATTTTCAACCACCCTGTGGAGAAAATAATAATAATTTAAAAAAAAAAAACTAAACCAGCAGGTCTGACTGGCTTAATGATATTAACGTTAAACTTTCACCTGTCATGGTTTTAGAGTTTGGCTAATTTTTCAGTTCATTTCAAAAGCTTTTTACCCCTTCACCACCTAAACAGCAGTTTAAGCCTGGGACTAAAGTTAATTTAAGAAACTTTAGCTCAGAACAATCAGCTTAATGAAATTAGACTAGTTGTTTAGACTTTATTTTGGAGAGTTTTTTTAAACTAAAAGTTGTGACAAACAAATATTGACATTCAAAATACTATAACAAGAGCGTATCATACCGCGGTTATCAAACCTTGAAATATTAAACATGCCAGTGTTACTCACGTGTGTGGGGGCAAAAACACCTCGACGTCGTTTTCAGTCTTTCCTGCTCCTCCAGGTAACTATCACTGCAAAACTTACAGTATTAGCCTAAGCAGGGTTGTTGTATTTAAGTTAGATTATCGCCCAGTTTTTGCTGTCTTTTACTACGAGTTAAAGATATTTAAGCTGCAAATCAACAAGTCTGGCGTAGTTAGTTTAGTTGCTTTTTTAACGTAGCCATAATACTTTTCAACAGGCCAGACCAGCAAATATTTGGAGAACTGTTGTCAATGTTGTCACAAAAAATATGCAGCTAATTCCTGCAAGTGCATTATCATTATTTTCGCTTGTTTGTTTTTTTTCAGGTGTGGAGCAGAAAGGATGGGCTGGGGACAATCAGAGCAACAAGATTCCTCTCGATGAAGGCGGAAGTAACTCTCTTCTGAGCTGCAAACAACAGTGAAAGCTGGAAAAGGAAAAGATTGAAAAAGTACTCTTGCAACTTTCACAACTCACCGCCAGAGGCCGTCATTACTTCAAATATGTAACTGATACAGTTAACACAGCGTTAACTTGACAACAAAACTAACGTTATATTATTTTGTGAGCGACACGCGTTTATTGTTGGTACATTGATCCGATGATTAATGATTTGTGGGTCATTCCTGCCATTCGATAATATTTCAGCTTGAGCAAACTTAATTTTTAAAAGTGTATTGATTATATTTTAATAAATAACCTACATAATTAGGCACAATTTAAATAAATTTTTTTAAAAATCATGTTTTCCCAGCTCAGGCATTAAAGCCTTTATTTTCTGTTTTATTCTTATTTGGACACCCTTTATTCTCAACCTCGTAACGGACAAAACTGAATTGTTAATAATAGTATTTTACAAAGCTTTTGCTATAAAAACCCACATTTACCTATTGCTCATATGTCAAATAAATGTAATGGCTAAAATATACCATTTTTAAGTTTTAGATTTAAATTTGATTTAAGTTACAATTATACAATTTATGCATTCTTTGGTCCCTTAATTTTTTTAAAAAAGTTTTAAATTTAGATGTCTTACCCAACTGTCACCTCACAGCAAGAAGGGGTTAGTTGGCGTTTCTGTGTGGAGTTTGCATTTTCACGTGGGTTTCCTCCGGGCGCTCTGGTTTCCCCACAGTCCAAAGAAATGTGGTACAGGTGAATTGGGTAGGCTAAATTTTCCATCGTGTTTGAGAGTGTGTGAATGAGTGTGTGTGTGGATGTTTCCCAGAGATGGATTGCAGCTGGAAGGGCATCCGCTGCGTAAAAGTGTGCTGGATAAGTTGGCAGTTCATTCCGCTGTGCCAACCCCAGATAATAAAGTGACTAAGCTGAAAAGAAAATGAATGAATGAATGTCTTACACAAAACCACATAATGTTAGGCCCTATCATGGTGGTTGGTACTCAGCAAGAATTTTTTTCTATATTTAATTGTTTTCCTTATTTTATTTTCCAAAAAATAATATTAATTTCACAGGGTTGAGAATACAGTGACGAGGTTGAAGATTGTAACAGGTTTGAGGGGACAGTTTAATTAAAAAAAAATTTAATAACTAATTTGAAATTACATCTAAGACTTAACAAAAACACTTATTTACTTTAGTAAAACATTTAGCAAAGGCATTAATCACACTGGGATGAAATTAAACTTCATTAAACCAAACTACAGTCAAAATAAAAAAAAAATAAACTGTTGCAGGAAACTGGACCCTTAGTAACCTTTAAAAATGCTGATAAAGGCTTATGTTACCAAATATATTGCTTAACAGAACCTACAGTAAACAGTAGCAACAGGTAGCCATGTCTAAAACATTATTACCTGGAACATAAATAAAAACTGCAGCAAAAAAGTTCTTCTTAATGAAATTGTTAATGAAAATTCTTAATAATAATAATAATAATAATAATAAAATAAAATTATATAGCCAGATGGGCTGGTCTAAGTATTTCAGAAACTGCTGATCTACTGGGATTTTCATGCACAACAATCTCTAGGGGAAAAAATTATATAGTGAGCGGCAGTTCTGAGGGCACAAATGTCTAGTTGATATCAGAGGAGAATAGCCAGACTGGTTGCAGCTGATAGAAAGGCAACAGTAACTCAAATAACCACTCGTTACAACCGAGGTCTGCAGAAAAGTATCTCTGAACGCACAACACGTCCAACCTTGAGGCAGATGGACTACAGCAGCAGAAGACCACCAGGGGATTCAACCAGGGATTCCTAAACCTTTTGATAGCTTAACCCTCTATAATATTAATATGAATTATGCCCTTAATGACCCCCTCTCTAAAGCTGGGTAATTTTCACAGGACATAGAGATAAACAAACTAATCACATAATTAAAAAAAAATTTCTTAACTTTACATGTTCTGATTTTTTAGCTTTTCATTAACTGATGATGAAACTCGTGACACATTCAAAATAAAATCTGCAGCTGATAAGGGTGCCATGTCTGACATAAAATTGCGTCAAAGTTTAAGTGAAAACACTGCTTCAAATATTTTACCAGTGACAAAAAAAGTTATAATAAGAATATATTTACTGAAATGTTTTTTTTTTAATTAAAATTCTTGATAAATTAGGTGAATATCTCAATCCTGTTACAAGTTTACAACCCCAAAACAATGACATGTGTAACGGGGTTGAGTGTGATGGGGTTGAATTTTTAAAACAAAATGACCTCTGCTACTCGTGTGGTTACAAAGAGAAGGCCCACATGGCAGCAATTAAACAAGAATATGTCATATTGTTTAAAAATAAAAAACAACCATATTCCATCTTAGTTTTACGTTACGGGGTTGAATTGTTAAGCTTGACCGTTCCCTTCATAACTATAATAAACATAAAAAATGTAAATAATTGAAAATATATCTTGCCTTCTTTTGCACCATGCTGGTGAAGAGAGCTGAATGATGTCACTTTCTGTCTGTGATGTCAAATAAGAGTAGAGTCTAAATTGCTATAGGCGGAGAATTTCTGGCGTGACGGGGTTGAGTTTATATTGAGGGACAGAACTTTGTAACCTGTTTTTTTTTTTAATCACAAGAAAAGAACACAAATAAATAGTTTTAATAAGTAAAAAAATGTAGACACTGTGTGCATCTTATTAAATTTTGACAGTGCCTCTGGGACATAACAAATTGACAAGCTTGGTTTGTGACCAAAATATTATATTTTTTTATACTAAAAATGTTTTTAATGTAATTTTTTTTATTCATTATAATGAACAAAGTAAATCAATGATGAAATTGTGATGCTTTTAAAATGACATTTTATTCAACAACCACTTAAAAAAATATGGGGGACTGAAATATTACCGAATGCCATGAATGACCCTTGTACTGTCACAACTTGTTGTAATATTGTTGTAATGTTTTGTTTGTTCTGTCATTGGGAATCTTACAACATTATGACTTCCCCAAAGCTCAAAAACATCTAACTTTTTAACTCAAGTTCTACATTAAACCAGGATTTTTCTGATATTTCAGAAGTAAAACTTTCATATTCATTATTATTGTTAATACAACTCACTTCTAGCTTACAATTAGCAAAAGTTGCCTGTTTTTCTATCATCGTTGAAAAAATAAAAATAAAAGCTGTTATAAACAGTCTACAGGATATCCTTTTATGCTTATACGCCCATTTTATCATATGACTTGATCTGTCAGTGTTTAACTGAAGCACACAAAACCCTCACACCACCCTCAACAAAATCAACATTGTTTTATCACTGTTATTTGCATTTATTCAAAACTCCAGCTGACTTTACAATGTAAAACATATACACAGAATAAACAGCTTTAAGCTTACAGTATATCCACAGTACATTGATTTTTAACTCTTAAAACATTTATTGCTAGTGCATGAATATTTCTTATTGCTTTTATTTTACAGACATAAATTGTTATATCGAACAAGTCTGAAAGTGTTGTGCAGTTAAACTGACTAGCGTTCTATAAGAGCAGGTCTAATTGCAGTTCTAAATAGTTGCTCGTTCAGTGCAAAAGCTTGATGCTAATTCTAACTCTTGTTGAGTGTTTTAGTATTTTATGGCAAAAACAGTTGCTCTAACACTTCCTGGCTCTTCCTAAATCTCCATATTCCAATGCATAAGGAATCATGGATCTTCTGCCAGGCCTCCAGCTCAGATTTCCACACAGTTGCTCTGGAGCGGATGAGCTGAGAGGCATCACTCTTACTGCCCTTAGCCAGACTTATGCTCTCTTTGCAAATAAAAATGGCATCTAGGCCAATAAAGAGGGCATTTAGAGTGATAAATCCAGCTCTAGCAGACTTTGTAAGTGCTAGGGGGGTCCCCTTTGCCAGCTGTCCAATGTCAGGGAGATCTGCAGCTAGTTTGGGAATGCTGCGAGCGCTCTGTGCTTCCTGTAGCCCGATCTTAGCTGCGGTCGCAATCACTTCTTCACTTCTGAGCACTGTTACAGCTGAAGCTCCATCTACTATAGCATCAATACATGTGGCTACTCCTCCAACACGCACAATCAGCCTTCCTGCTGCAGACACATCTACAGTATCAATTGCTGCTACAGCTTCCAAACGCTCCTCACTACTGGCCACCTCCAGACAGTCTAGTATCTTCCCAACATCCTCCATGTATCTCTGAAAAATGTTCTGTGCATTTTTCCCATGATGGTTGTTGACTGCTGCTTCAGTGATGCCTGTTACTATACCATTGACACCACTGGTCACGCCAAGACCAACACCTGTCAGTGTAAGAGCCAATGACACCCCTGCTGTTACAGGGGCAAGAGCAAGACCAACGATGGACAAAACACCTCCAGCCACCCCTACTGAACTGCCAGCCACAGTGGAGATACTGGCGCCCATCTTCATCCTGTCCAGCTGAACTGCGCTCTCCTCCAGATCTGTCAGGAACTGCTCCATTCTAGAGCAACGCTGACTGAATATACCAATGAAGCGCTGAGCATGTTCCTGAAAAATGAAGGTCAGCCTGATGTTCTGATCCATCCTAAACAATAAAAGTGTATATTGTTTACAGCAGGCATTCAAGACAAAAAAGAAGCAGCTGATCAAATAAAAAAAGCTAGAGGTCTCACCTTATTTTGCACAACTGCTTCAAATGATCGAGCATGTTTTGCATGGAGTCCTCACTTAAGTTCAAACTGAACTTCACTAGAGGTTCACCCGTTTTACAACTGTAAAGAGTTTTAACAAGTTTAACAATCTTATTGTATCTCAAACACCATAAGGAATGAAAGTGCTTGCATTGTAGGGTAAGATGAGGAAAGATGCCAAACATTTACTGTTAAACTGTAATAAGTGTGGTTTATTTTATAGTTTATTTATTTATTGATTAAACACAGCTGGTACTGCATTAGCTCCATATATTTGTACCAATCAGATGATTACCGACACACTATAAATTACCAGAGCTTTCTACTCCAGTCATCTTCGTCTTTAAGAATCCCCCTTCCACCCATACTCGTATATCTTTCTCAATTCACTTAATTTGGCCTAAAGGTCATGATAGATTATTTTGGTCTGTGTACTGTCAAAGATCTTGCATTGCAACACAATATGGGGTTGTGACAGACTGTATTCCAAAGCTGCCATTTTCTATTTTGAAGGAAGAATTTTAAATGGGAAAATCTTAATGAGCTCATTATATATACATTACCAAGTCCATGTAACATACAACATTATATGAGGACAACCTTTTGTTTATTTTGGGTAAAGAATATATATTAAAGTGCTTGTAGAATTATTTAGGTAAACAAAATAAATCAATATTGTTAACAGTTATATACAGTGCATCTAGAAGTCATTATTTTACTCAAACCTCTACAGACAATATCCAGTAATGACAATGTGAAAAAAATGAGCATAAAAATCATAAATATCACACAATTGTACACTTAAGGAAAAGCATATCTATATAATGTTCCACAGTTAAGAGTGCACGTGAGAACAAACCAAGCTAAGTCCGGGGTGATGTCTATCTTTTACCAGGAAAACCACCATAATCACACAGCCAAGTTAACAAAGGAGGAACTAAATGACAACTCTGTGAATGTAGTTTAGTGGTCCACCTAGAGCCCAGAGCTGAACCTGATTAAACATCTCTGGAAAGATCCAAAATGGCTGTACACCACGCTCCCCTTCCAACCTGAAGGAGCATGAGAGGTACTGCAAATAAGAATGAGGAAAAACTGCACAAAAAATGTGTGGCGAGCTTGTAACATCATGCTAAAAAAAGACATTATGCTGTAACCAGTGTCAAAGGTGCTTCAACGAAGTACTGACCAAAGACTATAATTAGTTACAGTATGAACATGTGAAACTGTTGATCTTATTTTTTATTTGTAAGAAATTAGCAAAGATCTCAAGCAAGCGTATTTTCACGTTTTTTTAGGAAAAATAATAAACTCAATCCTTTTCAAAATATGGATGTAACATTAAAAAACATGGGAAAAAGGGGGCTTTAAAAACTTTCTGAATGCACTGTGTGTATTACATCCTGCTATAAAGCTTTTCTTGATAACCGTTTACCTATGTACTTTTCAGAAAGTGAATTGTCCACTTTATGATCTTAACATTGAAGCAATCTATTTTCTGAAGTTAAATATTAATTATCTTGACATGACTGAAGTGCTGAATTGCAGAGCTGGTCCAAACATACGATACCAATATCCCTATGATTAGATTTCTTCTTAACTGCTGTTTTTGTTGTCGTTTTGCGTATTTGTGTGTTATTTTCTTACTGTGAGGAAAGTAAATATATTTATTTATATCATCACCTGAACACAACTCTCAGAAAAAGTGTTCCTCAAATTATGGATTTTGCAAACAACATGTCTGTTATTGATCTCCTTTAGTGCTTTCTTTCTTCCGTGAAAAGACAATTCACAATTTAAAAACAACTTATCTATATGTACTGTGGTGGTTTTTAGTACAACTTTACAGCTTCTTTTAATTACCAACTAACAAGCTAATTTGCTAATGCTAATAATAGCAGTGCATTCTTGTGCCTCTTCCTGTCACAGTTTATGTTTAGTGTAAGTAGCAGTGCGTCTGGCATCATAAAGTTTTACTTTAATCCAATATAAAGTCACTTGCATTAATCTTATATAAATGCTGAAACAGTAATTTTTGAGAATACATGATCACCAAGCATACAATACCTGACAAAAGTCGTTTATCCCAGTTGTAAGAGCAACAAATAATAACTTGACTTCTAGTTGATCATTTGGAAAAGTGGCAGAAGGTGGATTTTAGATGAATCATCTGTTGAACTGCATCCTAATCATCATAGATACTATAAAAGACCTATTAAAACCCGCATAGACCTAAGACTCTCACAGAAACCAGTCAAGTTTGGTGAAGGAAAAATCATGGTTTGGGGTTACATTCAGTATGGGGGTGTGTGAGAGATCTGCAGAGTGGATGGCAACATCAATAGCCTGAGGAGGACCACAGGAGAGGGCAAATTCTTTAGCAGGGTAGCGCTCCTCCTCATACTTCAGCCTCCACATCAAGGTTCCTGAAAGCAAAGAAGGTCAAGATGCTCCAGGATTGGCCAACCCAGTCACCAGATATGAACATTATTGAGCATGTCTGGGGTAAGATGAAGGAGGAGGCATTGAAGATGAGAGTCCTGACAACTGAGAGTCCTGCAAGAGCACTTTCTTTGCCATTCCAGATGACTTTATTAATAAGTTATTCGAGCCATTGCAGAGATGTATGGATGCAGTCCTCCAAGTTCATGGGAGTCATACACAATATTAATTCTTTTCTCACTGCACCATGACTTTATATTCTATATTGTACATTGTTTCTGTTAGTGACAAGACTTTTGTCTAAGCAAAGTTAGACCTTTCTGACCTAATTAAATAATTAAAAATCAAGGCATTATCATATTTTATTTTGGTAAATAAGCGTAATCAAGAGGCATTTGCCTCTCATATAAGCCACTTCTGATACCAAATGATCAACTAGAAGTCAAATTTATTATTTGTTGTTCCTAAAAGGCAGCAAGACTTTTGTCAGGTAGTGTAGCGTCACAATACTCACTTGTATTAATATGTTCATACACCTCTGTGAATTATGATGTTTGAATCTTTCCTCATCTTCTCTTATTGTTTTTTTTTTTCTTAATTGTATGATTTAGAACACTTACCTATAGACATCTTCAAACCACAAAAAACTCTTGGATCTGTAAGACAGGAAAAAAAAATAATGCAATAATAATGAAATTTACCAGTTTACTTTGAAATTGCCACTAAGATGATTTGCTACCCTGTGTCAATCAAATAAGTAAAACAAATGAATTCAAGTACTAACTTTTTCTCAATCCTCTCACAAATCTGTTCTGTGATTCGTATGTATTTGTCCAGCTGAAAGGTCAGGACATCCAGATTACTGAGTGAAGGAAGGAAAAAGGTTTCTGCATTTCGTTTGAAGTGAATTAGAAGAGGAGAAGCCATCCTGGCAGCTGTGATGACCGATCGCACACTCTCTGGACTCACTCCTTTTGGCAAGAAGCTTCGTCCGGTGAACACAAACAGCGATGTGACTCTAAGCTTCTCCACTGCATCCAGAAAGTGGTCAAGTTTCTCTAGCCCCTCGAGGGTGTCCTTCAGGACGGCACCCAGATTCTTCTCCAGCTCCTGATATCTGGACTCAGCTGTGACCTGAGTTAAACCACTCCACAGGAATTCCCCGAAAGCCTTGAACTTGTTCTCGGAGCGCTGAACGTGGTCAAACTTCAGACTGACTTGGTCTGCTTGGTCCTTGATGTCTCTCATGTTCTCCAGCTCTGTCTCTCTCTGAAGGGTCCATTTTGGTTGCTTGTCGCAGAAGTCTCTCACTGTCTGGATGTAGTTTAGAGTGTTTTCGACATACTCGGAGAGGAGATGCTGTAGTTCTTCTCTGTTTCAAGAATCAAAACAGCAAAATTTGTTAGAAATCAATAATATATTTAATCAGAGCACATAATTATGTGATTAAAGCATTTCAAAATATGTATAATATATGATATTATATCTTAACATAACTAGCAGCTCATTCTGAATGGGCAGGGCAGATTTTAGGTTGCCCTACAGTCATGCAAAACAAGAGAGCTGAAGTTCCCTTTTGTGATAATATCTAGGTTAGGTTCGTGACAACAGTTTGTTGCATCGCGTTTACTGCAATACACTGTTGGGTTTTGCTCTAACTTTCGCAATATTTTGCAATCACATAAATTCATGCCAACTGTGTCACCAAATGTTTCAAATGTAAACAATCATGAAGCTGATATTGAAAACTCGGATTTTGAAAGTATATTGACCTAAATGTCTATGGTGATCATTTTTGTCAAATAGATTTTATGCATTTAGCATAGTATCAGCTAATCATCAGTCTATCTCAACAATTCTTTCAAGAATTACGTAGTCTTTGGTCATAAATTCGGCTTCTCACTGATAACAATGTTTGACGTCTATTTTAGATAAATACAGCAATGTTTGTTTGTTTTTTTTAATTCCAGGATGCTCAGGAGGATTATAAAGAGGACACACTGGAAAACTATATTCAATAATTACAGTCTAAGCCACATTGTTTGTTTGTTTGTTTGTTTGTTTGTTTGTTTGTTTGTTTGTGGACAAAAAAATGTTAACACCCAAGTTTAGAACCATTACATCCATTTTAAACTAATGTATATATATATATAAGGAAAATATTACAAATACACTTTAAAAATGTGTTAGTCGACTCAAAGCTTCATACAATTTAAATTGGTTTTAAGACCTAACAAAAACAATGCAAGAATAGGCACAGAAATTAAAAATTAACTAACTAGTTTTTATAGAAGTAAAGTTGGTTTTATATTTGCACATTCGCACTTACGCTCCCCTAATAAAATATTAGAAAACTATTGTTTGCAAATTCCAAATAGCGAAATCACACTAGCAGACAACTATTATCAAACTACAACAGCGTTCATGGTCAAAGAAATCATGCTAGTGTTGTTTGAAGTGTTACTTACATGCGATTTCAGACCGAATATTCAATATCGCGTGAAAAACAACAAAGGGACCGAGTCAAAAGTTCTCAGGTTGTTGAAAAACGAACAAAAGGAATTCAGCCAATTACTATAACGGTACACATCACTTACATTTTGCATTACAATGACATGTTTTTATTGATTAATATATTTCATGTAATTTTATATATATATATATATATATATATATATATATATATATATATATATATATATATATATATATATATATATATATATATATATATACATACACACAATTTTTTGTTTCTGATTTATATGTAACCTTGTCATTTGATTTGTTTAAATAGGTTTTGAAATCATGGCCTGTGCACATCAACATCTGTGGACCCTGCAGAACATGCATGCAACCTGTGCCCTGCTGTTTTCCTTACCTCTGTCTTACCCATTGTCTTAACTAAATATTGTAACACTGTCATTTCTGTTTTTTCTGTTTATGACATGTTGTTGTACATTAAACTATCATTATATCATAAATAGTGTGCATTTATTATGATCATTATAATTTGTTGATCCTACAATGATTGGACAACAAAAAAAATTACACATTTACATACACAATGAAAAACAAACACTACAGAAATTATGCTCTAAAATATTACTATAAACTATTGTAGAACATATATTTCTCCAAACTTACTTGTGAGTGATAGATATTATTATTACAGATGTCTGACATTAATTTGTTGATGCTACAATTATTTCACAACAAAATATTAAGATATTTACATTCATGAAAAACACTACAGAAATTATGCTCACAATTATTAATAAAAAATTTCACACCATATTTTTCTCAAAAAGTGCTTGTGAGTGATAGGGGATATTATGACTGATGTCTGATATTAATTTGTTAATCCTAAAATGATTGAACAACAAGATATTACGATATCTGTGTTTAACATGAAAAACATACTGTAGAAAATATGATTAGAATTATCAATATAAATTTATTTACAAGATATATTTATGAAAAGCTACTTATGAGTGATACACAATATTATTACTGATGCCTAATATTAATTTGTTGACACTACAATGGTTGGACTTTAAGAAATTTAGACATCTACATCCACAATGAAAAACACTACAGAAAATATGCAAACAAATATTAATATAAATTATTTCTCAACATATATTTATGAAAATGTACTTGTGAGTGATAGATAATATAATTATTGATGTCTGATATTAATTTGTTGATCCTACAATAATTGTAAAGCAAGATATTAGGATATCTGCATTTACCATGAAAAAAAAAAACTGAGGAAAAAATGCTTATAATTATCAATATAGTTTTTTTTTTACAAAATATATTTATGAAAAGCTACTTGTGAGTCATAGATAATATTATTACTGATGGCTGGATTTAATTTCTTTATCCTACATTTATTTCACAACAAGATATTAAGATATTTAGATTCATAAAAAAAAACACTACAGAAATTATGCTTTTAAATATTAATATTAATTCATATCTAACATACATTTATTAAACGGTGCTTGTGAGTGATAGACAATAGTATTACTGATGTCCGATGTTCATTTGCTGACCCTACAATGATTGTGAAACAAGATATCAGGATGTTTACATTCACAATGAAACACACACTACAGAAATTATTTGCATAAATAAAGCATATTAATTAATGTACAGGATATATTTATAAAAAGGTCATTGTGAGTTATAGATAATATTATTAACGATGTCTAATTTTAATTTGTTGCTCCTACAACATTTGGACATTAGAAAATTAAGATTTTTACATTTACAATGAAAAAAACACACTACAGAAATTATGTGCACATAAAAATGAATATAAATTAATGCAAACCATATATTTATCAAAATGTGATTGTGAGTGATAGACAATATAATTATTGATGCCTGATGTTTATTTGCTGACCCTACAATGATTTTAAAACACAATATTAACATATTTACAATCATTAAAAACACACACTGCAGAAATTATGAACACAAATTTTAATATAAATTAATATACATTATATATTTATGAAAAGCTTCTTGTGAGTGATAGACAATATTACTGCTGATGTCTGATAATAGTTTGTTGACGCTAAAAACAAGATATTAAGATATTTACATTTATGAAAAAGACACACTACAGCAATTATGATCATAAATATTAATGAATTTTTTTACACCATATATTTCTCTAAAAGTACTTGTGAGTGATAGATAATATTATGACTGATGTCTGATATTTATTTCTTTATCCTACAATGATTTCACAACAACATATTAAGACATCTGCGTTTACTATAAAAAAACATATGCTGTGGAAAATATGCTTATAATTATCAATATAAATTTATTTGCAAGATATATTTATGAAAAGCTTCTTGTGAGTGATAGACAATATTACTGCTGATGTCTGATATTAGTTTGTTGATGCTACAATTATTGTGAAACAAGATATTAAGATATCAACGTTTACCATGAAAAATATGTACTGTAGAAAATATGCTTATAAAAATTAATGTTAAATTGTTTGCAACACGTATTTATATAAGGCTACTTGTGAGTGATAGGGGATATCATGACTGATGTTTGATGTTCAATTGTTGATGCTACAGTGATTGGACAACAAAATATTAAGATATTTACATTCACTGTGATGAAAAACACAATTAATTATGCTTAATTAATTATGAAATTATGCTTATAAATATGAATATAAATTCAACATATAGTTGTGAAAATGTACTTGAGAGTAATAGATAATATACTTATTGATGTCTGATTTTAATTTGTTAATCCTACAATGATTTTGAAACAAGATATTAATATATTTTACAATTAAAAAAAAAACACTATAGAAAATATGCTTTAAAAGTCCACCTTAATAATTCTTGTGCACAATAGTAAAATAATATTTCAATGGTGGTGGTAATGGTGGTATTGATTTCAAGCATGAATCTTTATTTTTGTTGTACTCGTATAACTTATTTAAAGAATATTATAAGTATTTTTGTTACTTTTTATGTTAGCCTAAAGTCAAAGTCATGAATGTGTGTTTTTTTTTTTAAATATATATAAAAATAGTTTCCCAGAGATGGGTTGTGGCTGGAAGGGCATCCGCTGCATAAAATCTTGCTGGATAAGTTGGCGGTTCATTCCGCTGTGGCGACCCCGGATTAATAAAAACTAAGCTGAAAAGAAAATAAATGAATGACTTAATAAAAATATTTTTTATTAGCATAATTTTTCCAGCATTTGTCTACATGTTCTAGTCTAGTGTACTCATCATTTCTTTTACTAATAACATCTCTTTCAATATTATTTTGTATTTTTTTAAGTTTGCTTACAACCACTGCATGTATTTAATCTTTTTATTTAAAAATATAAAATTATGTTTTTTATACATTGTAATTTAACCAATTTTTCCCACATCAATCTTCATGTTGTGGTGACATCAATTGTTTTACGTATAATATTTATTTATTTCAATATTTTTCTCGTATTATTTAAGTTTGCCTATAATCAATCTTCTATACATTTACAGGTGTAAAAAAGTACTTTAAAATATATTAGTTTAAGCAAAATTTTTTCCCACATGAGTCTTCATTTTATGTTGTACTCACATCAATTATTTTACTAATGTGCACAGCAATTATATGGTGAACTTTTAAAGCATATTTTCTATCAAGTTTTTTTTTTTTTTCCAAAATCATTGTAGGATTAACAAATTAAAATCAGACATCAATAAGTATATTATCTATTACTCTCAAGTACATTTTCACAACTATATGTTGTAAATGAATTTATATTCATATTTATAAGCATAATTTCTGTAGTGTTTTTCATCACAGTGAATGTAAATATCTTAATATTTTGTTGTCCAATCACTGTAGCATCAACAATTGAACATCAAACATCAGTCATGATATCCCCTATCACTCACAAGTAGCCTTATATAAATACGTGTTGCAAACAATTTAATATAATTTTTTATAAGCATATTTTCTATAGTACATATTTTTCATGGTAAACGTTGATATCTTAATATCTTGTTTCACAATAATTGTAGCATTAACAAACTATTATCAGACATCAGCAGTAATATTGTCTATCACTCACAAGAAGCTTTTCATAAATATATCTTGCAAATAAATTTATATTGATAATTATAAGCATATTTTCCACAGCATATGTTTTTTACAGTAAACACAGATATCTTAATATTTTGTTCCACAATCATTGTAGGATTAACTAATTAAAATCAGCCATCAGCAGTAATATTGTCTATCACTCACACGTAATTTTTGAGAAATATATGGTCTACATTAACTATTATTAATATTTATGCACATAATTTCTGTAGTGTGTGTTTTTCACAGTGAATTTAAATATGTTAATAGCTTGTTGTCCAATCATTGTAGGATCAACAAATTAAAATCAGCCATCAGTAATAATATTGTCTATCAGTCACAAGTACATGTTTCTACAATTAGCAAAATATGAACCTATAGTTGTAATTACAATGTAACAAAACAGTTAAAACAATGAACAACACATACAGTGTCCAATCATTGTAGCATCAACAAATTGAAATTAGCCATCGGTTATCATATTGTCTATCACTTACAAGTACCTTTTTATATATGTTTATATGTTGTAAATGAATTTATATAAATATTTGTGATCATAATATCAGTAGTTTATGTTTTTCAGTGAATGTAAATATCCTTATATCTTGTTTTACAATCAATGTAGGATTAACAAATTAACATCAGACATCAGTAATATTATTGTGTATAACTCATAAAAATTTGTGGAGAAATATATGGTGTAACATAATTTAAATGAATATTTACGACCATATTTTTTTAGTGTATGATTTTCATAGTGAATGTAAATAACTTAACTTCTTAATGTCCAATCATTGTAGGATCAACAAATTGCTATCAGACATCAGTAATAATATTATCTATCACTCACAAGTACCTTTTGAGAAATATATGTCATAAAAAAATTATATTAATATTTGTGTGAATATTTACTGTAGTGTGTGTTTTTCAGTGTGAATGTAAATATCTTGTTTCACAATAATTGTAGCATCAACAAACTAATATCAGACATCAGCAGTAATATTGTCTATCACTCACAAGAAGCTTTTCATAAATATATAATGTATATTAATTTATATTAAAATTTGTGTTCATAATTTCTGCAGTGTGTGTTTTTAATGATTGTAAATATGTTAATATTGTGTTTTAAAATCATTGTAGGGTCAGCAAATAAACATCAGGCATCAATAATTATATTGTCTATCACTAACAAGCACATTTTGATAAATATATGGTTTGCATTAATTTATATTCATTTTTATGTGCACATAATTTCTGTAGTGTGTTTTTTTCATTGTAAATGTAAAAATCTTAATTTTCTAATGTCCAAATGTTGTAGGAGCAACAAATTAAATTAGACATCATTAATAATATTATCTAAAACTCACAAGCACCGTTTAATAAATGTATGTTAGATATGAATTAATATTAATATTTATAAGCATAATTTCTGTAGTGTTTTTCATGAAATAAATGTAGGATAAAGAAATTAAATCCAGCCATCAGTAATAATATTATCTATGACTCACAAGTAGCTTTTCATAAATATATTTTGTAAAAAAAATTATATTGATAATTGTAAGCATATTTTCCACAGTTTGTTTTTTTCATGGTAAATGCAGATATCCTAATATCTTGCTTTACAATTATTGTAGGATCAATAAATTAATATCAGACATCAATAATTATATTATCTATCACTCACAAGTACATTTTCATAAATATATGTTGTAAAATAATTTATATTAATATTTGTGTGCATATTTTCTGTAGTGTTCATTGTGGATGTAGATGTCTTAATTTCTTTAAGTCCAACCATTGTAACATCAACAAATTAACATCAGAAATCAATAATTATATTATCTATCACTCACAAGTAGCTTTTCATAAATATATCTTGTATATGAATTTATAAGAATATTTATAAGCATATTTTTATAGTATTTTTCTTGCATTTCAAAACAAGTTTATTTAAAAAGCACACTTCATACACAATGATAATTTAAGAATAAATCCATTACATCTCCCATTTCATCATTTTATCATGCAATTACATTGATTACAAACACAAATTACAAAAGGTCTGCTGGTCTTCCTAGTGCAGCTCTATATTGACACATGGGACATGAAACAAACATTGGCAAGAATCTCACTTAATATGTAATGAAAGTACAACTTATTACATTACTATGTAATATGTGGCAATTATGTATAAAAATATTGTGCAAATACATGCAAGTAAAAAAAAAAAACATTCCAAAGTGAATAATAGCATTGTAAATCCCCAAATGCATAGATTCTCATTTTGGACTCTTTTCGTCCACATGAGCCGAACTCATTTCATGACACTGTTATTTGCTGTCTTGAAAATATTTTTTTATTCACATGTACTTCAGCAGAGTAACATTTTAAAGGAGGGAGCCAGTGGTGAAGTTCACAAGTCTCAATCTGGCCATCTTTTGCTTGCGTACAATCTGTAAATAATTAGGAAAAAGAAGAGGGGAAAAAACATATATAGTTATTCATATTACACATGAACATGTATACTTGTGTAAAGTGTATATACATTAATCATAACTCAAAAATCAGTGTATAAAATTACTATTCTATACTAATATACTATTCTAAATTACTAAGTCTATTCTAAAGGTTTTATGTTTTTAAATTGTTTTAATATAATGTATACATAAACATGTCTGTGATATATTGTTTGCAGATGATTTTATTAAGATTAAGTAGTAGGCTTACTATAGACAGTGAACGTTGGCAGCTTGATTTTACAAACTGATAGTTTGTAGACGGTCCCTCAAAAAAGCGATGACGTCACCTCCTTCATAGAGGTAAGCGTGTTTTTCTACTCCTTTAAAACGCTGAGTTTGACAGAAAAGTGTGGCGTACATTTTGCTCATAATCGACTACAACGGTAAATAATTGAATTTGGATTCTTTACTTGCTGATTAACAAACTTATTGAACGCAGAGGTCGGAATGTGCGAATATAAAACCAACTTTACTTCTATCTAGTTTTTCTGCTTTCTGTGTTGCTGTTGTTGTTGTTTTGTTATATAACTTATCTCATCTGATGGACAAAAGTTAAGCTCCTTCATCTGGTTATAAACGAACTCAAGGATTTCACTCTGAAATGACTTATCTAAGTTAAGGGATTGTTCACTCAAAATGTACATTTCCACACAATTTACTCATAAACAATCAACCTTTAAGAATTTATTTCTTCTGTTCAACACATTAAAAGAGAATCTGAAGAATGTTGGAAAAAAACAGCTATTGACATCCATATTAACCAAAAATACAGTTAAAGTTAATGGCTGAATTTACCCAACAACAATGTCATATTATCTTCGTGTTTGTTTAACAGGAAAACAAACTCAAAAATTTAGCCCAATTGTTGACAGATAAATTACATTTAAGTAACTTTAACATATGGCAGCAAACAAACAACTTCGATCTAAAATATTACTTATATAAAATAACAGGCTACTCACCTGCTGTCCATCGTACAGCCTGCTATGCCGATGTAAACCTGCTAGACTGAGTAAAGAAAACTACAGGTAAATCTTTTGTTTATAATGGAGGAGACTTAGGTTTCGGTTTCTTTTCTCCATTTCAGTTGCTCCGCCTGTAACCAAGAATTCTGCGTCAATCAAATCCCAACTTGCTTCTCTCACGAAAAATAGTTCCACGTTGAATGTTATCAGTCGCCATCAGCCAAAGACAATATAAAGGCGCATTGTATGGCTGTGCTGCTGATGACTCCGTCAGACATTCCTGTGCTCACATGGCTTTTAGCGTCATGCGTTTGTTCAGTCCATAAGAGGGCGTTGAACCTCATGCAGTTAGGGATGTCCTGGTTTTGGGAAATATGTTTTCAGATTTTTTTTAAAAAAATTCATTCTCGTGAAAAGTGTGGCTTGGTTTTAAACGCTCACTGATGCTATGCAAAGATAAATTATGTAAATATTAAATACTTTTAAATAGTTCCATATGAGATATAAATGTTAAAAAAAGTACAAACATTATAAATGTCCATATTGCGGTGTAAGCAACCAGCCATGAAATTTTGTGCACAATTTGATATTTTTACATACTTTTTCCCAGTGATGGATTGCGGCTAGAAGGGCATCCGCTGCGCAAAACATATGCTAAATTGACGGTTAATTCCGCTGTGGCGACCCCAAATTAATAAAGGGACTAATGAATGAATGATTACTTTACTCTTGAATAATTATGCTGTTCAATGAGAGGGTACCCATCTTTTTAGATCCCGACACACTTTGTTAACAGGATTGCCTTTTTCAAATGAAAAGTAAAATAATATTAATAACAATAAAAATAACAGCAATAGCCCAGTTTACTTAAAATCATATGTATAACACATAAAAAATTGCATATTGCAAATATATTTAATTTGTTTTCTTAAGGTATGCGCAGTGTCCACATGAGGTCACCATTGAACAACTGTACGAGAAAAGATCTTTCGAGTTTCTCCAACTACACTGTATTCTATTCAGAGGGGCTCATCCCTTTGGCCTAATCTTCGCATTTGAAGGCTTTACCCAGCTTTAAAAGGTTAGGATGAAAGGATAGTGCATAGGAATGAGCCTTTCTGAATAGAACACAATGTTTGACACCAAACAACTTTTCTGCATTCATGGAGGCCTGAAGTATCCATCACTTGTGCCCTTGAAATCTTTCATTCTGAGAGCACTTCAAAGTGGCCAGTTTTGACCAGTGCAGTTTGGATGATTGTTTTCACTCTTTTAAGAGAGTGATAGGCTATACAGTATGCCATTTGGGATTCACTGCTTGTTATTTGTTTAGTTAGGGAAAGGATTAAAGATGCCATATATGTCCTGCAAATAATGTGGTTTCAACTAGGCATGGGATGATAACCAGTTTCAAGGTTTACAGTGATTTGCAAAAGTCAAGGTTTTAAAACCGCTAAAATGTTCTGTTATATCATTTCTAAGGTATTTGTAAGGGGTATGTTTTGTAAAGAAATCTGTGTTTTTGAAACTAATGAAGACAGCAGAAGTCAATTATTTATTTTAAATATTTAGCCTGACATTATTACTGTTCCAAATGTTTCCTGAAATAAAATATATTGTTTTCAATAGAGGGAAAGTTGTTGTTGGTTACCCAGACATTTAAAAATAATATATTTTAGAGCAGTAATCATAATACTGTGACACTGTAAAACCATGATATTTATACAGTCAGAAACTCATACTGGCCCATGCCTAGTTTAAACCATTTTGCCCCAAGTGAATTCCTAGCTAAAAATGTAAGAGTGGAGTAACATCTAAAACTTTTGTTGTTTTTGTTCTATAGGGGAGAGTGGGGACAAAGTTACACTTTTTGTTTTGGCCAAATAATGAACAAAGTAATGGGGTTAGATAAACCAATTTTTTTTTTAAATCAACAACACACAAGCCTCCCCTACAAATGAGCACTGATAGTATGATCGCCAGACCTATGGTTTCTTTGCAGTATTGCAAGAATTAGATGCTTTGTTTCCAGTGAGGACTATAGAGAAACTTGTTCATGGTTTTATCAGCAGCAGGGTGAATTACTGTAACAAACTCCTCACCGGCCTTCCCAAAAAAAACAGTCAGAGAGTTGTAGCTCATCCAGAACACTGTGGCCAGAATTCTAACCAGAATTAGAAAATCATACCACATTACACCTGTCCTCGGGTCTTTACACTGGCTCTGAGTTACATTCAGAATAGATTTTAAAATATAATTACTTGTTTATAAATCAATAAATGGTCTAGGGCCTCAATACATTACAGATATGCTCACTGAATACAAAACTACCAGAACACTCAGATCATTAGGATCAAGTAAGTTAGAAATTCCAAGAGTTCAAAGCAGGGTGAATCCGCCTTCAGTATACTCCTCCTGCTGCTGGAATCAACTTCCAGAAATGTTTAGATGTGCTCCAACAATAGGGCCATTTAAATCCAGACTGAAAACACTTCTGTTTAGCTGTGCCTTTACTAAATGAGCCCTGTGCTACATCCCACAGATCACACTATAATGTTTTTCTCTTCTTTTTCATTTTTTTATAACCTGATTTAACACATTTTAATCTGTTCTTACCAGTTTAAATAATTTGTTATTATTTTATTTATTATTTTCTTGTTTCTTTAATTCTTGTTTATGTAAAGTTTGTTGAATTACAATTGTGTATGAAATGTGCTATTTAAAAAAACTTGCCTTGCCTTGCCAAAAGTGTAAGGAGTAAAAATGTTACTATTTACCCCACCTGCGGGGCAAGTTGTAACAGACGAAGGGTTAGTTGTAACATGCTTAAAAAGTCAGATTTCACACAACCCCCTTTCAAGATATGTGCTATATGGAACTTTTAAGCCAATTAAGCACTTTTAGTACTTTTTTAAAATCAGCCTTATTTACAGTGAACGCACAAAACACACTTTGTGTTATTGTTTTTAACTCGGTGTTAAACTGAACAGTGCTGGAATGATTACTGAAATATCCTACTCAGGTAAAAGTTCCATTACTTGCCAAAAAATGTAGTGCAAGAGTAAAAGTATGTGCTGTAAATATTACTCTAAGTAAAAATTAGCCCTTTTAAAGTACTCAAGAGTATTGAGTATTATGCTGTAAAAAACTGATGCATTTACATGCAATTTGTGTTTGTGTGAGTGTAAACGTAATATTCTGTAGTGCATTTACTGTTTTAGACTGTTTAAGTCATGCGTCATCTTCTCATCAGTGATATGCATCTAAACCAGTGGTCACCAAACTTGTTCCTGGAGGGCCGGTGTCCTGCAGATTTTAGCTCCAGCCCTAATCAAACACACCTGAACAAGCTAATCAAGGTCTTACTAGGTATACTTGAAACATCCAGGCAGGTGTGTTGAAGCAAGTTGGAGCTAAAACCTGCAGGGACACCGGCCCTCCAGGACCGAGATTGGTGACCCCTGAACAGTCTCTCAATCATTGTGTGTAAAGATTTTGGACATCTTTTCAGACACTTTTAATGCTTCCTAATAGTTTGCTGCATTTACAAAGCAGCCAGTTCAATATGATGAGAAAAACTACTCAATTACAGTAATTAGAGCATTTGTAATGCGTTACTTTACACCACTGAAACTGAAGGCTTATAATCAAATCAAGTCCCCATAACGTATTTCTAGAGCTTCATGTAAAATGTGCAAAGCCACTTCCTATACAGGAAAAGGATGAGAAGTCATAGCCATATTTCAGTTTGTGGGACATATTTAGTACATCTGGCAGGTATAGTAGTGGTAGAATGCTAGTGTATTGTAAATAACATAAAGGTTTTGTACTTATTAAATAACCTCACTAAATCATTTTAATACCCATGTGATCCAGAACATCCAACATCTCAATAGCAAACCAGAAGAAGCAGATTTGACAGAGAAACAGAAAATTACCATTTTTAATCATTTGACCTGCACTAGAAAAAGTGAAATATGTGTGTGAATGATTGGCGGTGTGTTTGTGAGAGCGCATGTGTGGTGGCTTCCCGCTGCTCAGAACTGGTGTAGTGGTGACACACTGTTAAGCTAATTGGATTGGATTGAGAGAAGTCTTCCTGGGAAAGGAGTAGTTGGGAAGGTCAGGCATTCCAATATCACTGAAGCAAGCAGAATTTGATTGGTCGCAGCCTGTGTGCATGTTAACACCACCACCAAACAACCACACTAAAAACATTTTTAAATCTCATCTATTTGTTATCTTATACAGGCTCGTAGCCAGCCTTTTGAAAAGGGTGGTTCTTTTTTCTTCAAAAATTGACCTTTTTGCAGTTATTCGCCTCATTTTTATTGAATTATGAGGTTTAAATACTGCATTTTAGTGGTATTTTAAGCATTATAGGTGGATTAGCTTGGTCAACATAACCACACTTTATGAGGTACCAAAAACACGTTCAATAAATAGAATATATATATATATATATATATATATATATATATATATATATATATATATATATATATATATATATATATATATATATATATATATATAGTAGCTTATTGCCATTTATTGGGCAAATAACCAACTGACCAGCACTTTGAACTTTTCTTAGCAATGGTGTAAAGTAACAAATTACAAATACTCAAACTACTGTAATTGAGTAGCTTTTCTCAGAAATTATAATTTAGTTAGTAGTTTTATAAAGGTGTACTTTTACTTTCCTTTGAGTAAATTTTTAATTTTAATCAACCAAATGTTAATGAGAATAGCTCAGGACTGTAAAAGCTACAGTATAGCTCTTAAATAGGGGAGTTGAGTTGGTCTAGGTGTGTTGGTTGGAACACCAAAGCCGGAAAAGAAATTAGACTTGAATGATTTATTGGTAACAGTCATATGCAGAGGGGGAGCCAGTTGTAACTTGTATGTTTAACGTCTTCTAACAACATACATGGAATGGGCATGGATACTGGATGATGATTGCACTGTGCTTAAATGTTCCTTAGCATAGATCCACCTTTGCATGCATTTATGCGTGTATGAACTTGTGGAGGCGTGTGTGTGTGGTCTGTAAATAAACAGAATAAAGAACATATTTGTTAATGTGTGCTTATTACTCCATCCACAATACAGATAAATCATAATACATATATGTGACATAATTACATGAACTACTGGCATCCCCAAATGTGAACATAATGCAGTATTTAAGATAAACGAACATAATATTTGTCTACATAACAAACAACTTGTAATATAACAGTTTAACTGAATGTGAGCTCCCTCACGATATAGCAGTATCAGTACTTTTACTCCACTACTTTCCTTCAACCTGCAGTAACTACTTTATTTTTTCTTGTCTATGTGGATTAGAAAAATCAGTCCTCTGATTTCTATCCAATCAAATCACCTATAGAAGGTAAATCGCATAATAATGAACTACAGCAAGACATGGGCGCTTTATAATTGCAGCAAACTGTTTGGAAGCATTAAACATGTCCAAGAAGATGTCCACGCAGTGACCCAGAGATTGTTTAGATGCATGTAACTGATGAGCAGATGAGGGATGTTTATTGTATGATGACCACAATGGCCTTAAACACCCAGCAGGCACAAGATGTCAACACTATGTCGGATTGACTTTGTACCTCAATGTCATGGGGACGTTGAATTTTGTTTGGAAATGAAAATCGTGTTGACATCAGAACCCAACGTCAGGCCGACCATGTCAATGCCCAGCCTAAAACAACCAAATATCAACGTCTAATGATGTTACAGCTTGACGTTGAGTGAACGTTACCACTATGACGTCTATCAGAGGTTGGATTTTGGTTGCCATACCTGATGAATAAATGTCAGCATTTGACGTCAATATGACGTTGGTTTAAGATGTTGGTTCTATGTTGGATTTTGCTCACTTTCTAACACAAGCTAAAATCAAATAAATATCAACGTCATTTGATGTCGTTATTGGACATCAAAATAAAATTGTCCTTATAGATGCTGGCTAGACATTGATTTTGGAATATTAACGTCTTATGACATTGTGTGCCTGCAATAACTCAATGCACTACAGAATGTTACGTTTACACACATCCATCCAATGACATGTAAATGCATCAGCTTTTTACAGCGTAATACTCACTACTCACTACACTTGAGTACATTAAAATGGCTACTTTTTACTCCTACTTTGAGTAATATTTAAAATAGGTACTTTTACTCTACTTGCACTACATTTTTAGGCAAATAACGGTACTTAAGTGTGATACTTCAGTACACTTTCCACCACTGTTGCTTAGTCAGAATTTGGCAATTTGAATAATAAAATATTAAAACTTAATACTATTAATAATGTAGAGCTTGACAATTTTTCTTGTCTCTTTTGTAAAAAAAAGTACATTTTGAAATTTCATGGACAACAAAAATAGGCTAATTAATATTAAATAAACGGTCACACTTTACAATAAGGTTCATTAGTTAATGTCAATTAATGCATTTACTAACATGAGCAAACAATGAACAATACATTTACTACTGTATTTGTTCATGTTAGTTAACGTTAGTTAATGAAAATACAGTAGTTCATTGTTATTTCATGTTAACTCATGGTGCATTAACTAATGTTAACAAGCATGAACTTGGATGTTAATAATGCATTAGTAAATGTTCAATTATGATTAATAAACGCTGTACATGTGTTGTTCATGATTAGTTCATGTTAGTAAATGCATTAACTAATGAACCTTATTGTAAAGTGTTACCAAATTACTTTAATATGGGCCACTTTTGGTGCTTCAAACGTTTAATTGGTATTTCTTTTCTTCAAGAATAAGGTCTAAGATTCAAAATAAAAGTTGGGCTACTTGTAGTGAAAGATGACTTCACTTTCATCATATTGTAGGTTTTCTTGCACAGCTGGATGTTGGACTCATGAAAAATAATTATTTGCATTCATTGGAAGCCTTCTTTGAGGGGTTATTTTCACAATTTATGATGGCATAGCTGTCAAAATAAGACAAATGAGCTCATGTATGGGACAAATCTGGACCTTTTATCAGTGGGGGATGGGTCTGGGACAGTGAATGTCCATAAATTGACTTTTATACTTATGCTACTGTCAATCTTTTTCCTTTCTTCACATCAGTTATATACATTACAGCTTTATGTTACATCTAACAATGTGAAAACGTGTCTATTTAATTATTTTAGTGACATGTAAGTTACCATGATGGTGTTTAGCAGTTGTGTGAATGGTCCCTTCTATTATAATGTTTTTTTCTGCTTGTGAAAAAGCGATTTGTTATCTTTGCTTGTGAGTTTCAGTTCATCATCAACTGTTTCTGTGAGTGTTTTATCTGTGCACATATTGAATGTTCAGGTTAATCCATCAAAACGTTGGTGTATTAAAAGGATAGTTCACCCTAAAATGAAAACAATGTCATCACTTACTCTCTCTCACTTGTTCCAAAATAGAAGACCCAAAATATGTGAGAGTAAATGAAATATTTCTTTAACATTATATAAATTAATGTAATACAGAATCTTACTGAAAATTCCGAAATGATTGTACACTGTAAAAAAAAAATTAAGCTGAATCAAATTAACTTTATCAGTCCATTGAACTTATATTATGTTAAACATAACATGATTGAACATGATTAGCTTAGTTTAGTAAGTTACAATGACCTAATGACCTTTTTTAAAAGTGTTTCATATTTTTAACAAGAGAAAATCTGCCAACCACAGCAGCCAGTTTTGTACCATAGATTTTATGGATTTTTATTATACAGTGTATTCATTCTGAAGTCATCTGATTTCATTTTCATTATGTAATTGATAAATATATATACTCAAAACAAGGTATCAGCAGTTGTGTTTATATGAAACATGAGATCACAAGCCTATGATACCCAGATAATATTATAAAATAACATTACACAAGTTATTGATTTGAATTTTGATATTTTATTTGCTTACTAAAGGCAAAGCTTGCACAAAGAACTAAATATTTCTTAGCAAGGGTTACAGTACTGATTGTACTGAAAATCAAGGATATAATAGTAATAATATTTCTAATAATAATAATAATAAGAAGAAGAAGAAGAAGAAGAACAACAACAACAACCATATTTATAACAACAACAACAACAACAATAATGATGATGATAATAATAATAATAATAATAATAATAATAACAATAATGATAATAACAATAACAACAACAACAACAACAATAATAATTATTATAATAATAACAATAATGTTAATAACAATAACAACAACAACAACAATAATAATAATAATAATAATTATAATAATAACAATAATGATGATGATAACAATAATAATAATAATAACAATAATGATGATAACAATAACGACAATAATAATAATAATAATAATAACAATGATAATAATGATAATAACAATAACAATAATAATAATTATAGTAATAATGATAATAATAACAGTAATAATAATAATAATAATAATAATAACAATAATGATACTAACAATAACAATAACAACAACAATAATAATTATTATAATAATAACAATAATGATGATAATGATAACAACAACAATAATATTTTAATAATAACAATAATAATAATGATGATGATGACAATAATAATAATAATAATAATAATAATAATAATAATAATAATAACAACAATAATAATGATAATAACAATAACGACAATAATAATAATAATAATAATAATAATAATAATAATAATAATAATAATAATAACAATAACAATAACAATAACAATTATAATGATGATGATGATGATAATAATAATAATAATAATAATAATAATAATAATAATAACAATGATAATAATGACAATAACACTAACAACAACAATAATAATAATAATAGTAATAATAATAATAATAATAACAATAGTGATAATAACAATAACAACAACAATAATTATTATTATAATAATAACAATAATGATAAAAACGATAACAACAACAACAACAACAATGATAATAATATTAACAATAATAATAATGATGATGATAACAATAATGGTAATAATAATATCAATAATAATAATAATAATAATAGATACTAGATACTAGATACTAGATAATAGATAATGTACATTGTAAGCATAATTTGTGTGAAAAAGGACAGAAATATTTTGTTTTATTGCCATGAAATTTAATTTGAGCTGGAAACCTGTCAAATTGTGTGTATAGATGTGTTTTGTTCAGCAAAAATGTTGATGGGCCACTTTTTTTATTTCCCAGTGACAATGAAGATTGAGGATGTTTCATCTTTACATCGTGGCAGATGGTAAATGATGGCAAGTCCACATTTGTTTCAGAGCAGAGACAGCGTTGCAGATGGACAAGAGCGTAAAAGCTTTATTAAGCATCCAACCTCATGTTTCTGCATATTGTGCAGCAGTGGGGGTCAGCTTAATCAATTTAGTCAACTAAAACAAAACAGGACAGCAGGAAGGATAAAACTGGAAACTGCGAAGTGTTATTTATCCTGAAAAGCCATTCTTGGTGTCATGCAGTACTATAAACAAGCTGTATCATTCTCCCCATGAAACACTTTTACAATCACGCTGCACACCCGTAAAGATATCCTCTCTCTCGCAGCATCAATGAGATTAAAGTACAAGAATGAAGAGATCTTTAGTAGAGGTAAGCTTTATGATGCGCACATGAAGGGGCATGCAATACCATTTATCACTGAGTGTGTATGTGTGCATGTGGAGGGGTGAGGTTATGTCTGCCATTGCCATGGCAACAGAGTCCCTGTGTAAATTTTGTTTAAACCTTTGCTTTATTTCTTTGTTCCAATGTTCTCATTCAGATCAAGTCACACAGCAGCGCCACAAGAAACTTTATTCCTTGTTGGGCTGGTTTGTTCCTGCACTGTCATTCTGGTTCAAAGAATCAACAGTAGACAGTGTGGATTTCTTAGATGAAGACTGGAGAAACACAGAGAAAATACAACATAACCCAGTCTTAAAGAAGAGAGTTCTACTTTTTTTCACGTTTCAGGTGAAAATGTGAACTGCCACAATGCTAAGGTGCTCTGGTTCTATTCTCATGCATCCAAAGTCTTTGCTAGATGGTTGCTAAGGTGCAATATTCTGAAGAGCTGGGGTATTGCTATTGCTAGGGTATGGACCCTTTTCACATTTCTGGGTTTCTCAGTAGCTGGGTAAATTTAGAGGAGAGAACAACATCATATATACTCTCAGCCCTATAAACGCTGCTTTAGAAACACCTCGCATAAGCGGTAATTCGTTGAAGCAAAGATGATATAATACATTCATAAATGCATATTAATGTATATCCCTTTTTAAATTAAAATATTAAAAACTTTATATGATTTAAGAAGATTATATAGGCATTTGTGGAAACCTTTTAAGCTGCAGGTAGCGGCTTCTGATGCTATCGACAAGATTTCTTTCCTATAGTTAATTATTTTGTTTTGTCTCTAGGACAAAAGGAGCTGCATGACTGCATGAAATGTTTGGAAAAAAAGAAACTCAACAAATAGACAAACCACCCTCACAATATTCACAAAAACAAGCACAGCATTTTTGAGGTCATTTCTGGTTAATGATGTCACAGTTTCAAGTGATGGATGCTGGACAATGGAGCAGAAGATCTATGTGCAGTTAATTACAAGAATAAAACTCAAACCGTTTAAGAAAACCGAGTGTAACAAACCATTTAAGTTCAAAAACTAATCCTAATGAGAACTAAATAGAGCATTTTAAGGACAGTAAAAACCAATAAATGAAGATAACTTTAACCAACAGAGTTCTGTTTTTAAGTTAAGACAGTTCAAACTGTTTGAGGAAAGTAATTGCTACAAACCATTTGAGTTAAAAACTAATCTATATGAGTTCTGTAAACTTGCTCCATTTAAGTTGAAGTAATGAAGTATTTAATTAACTAATTCTCTTCAACACTGAGTTCAAAACTCTTTTTAAATGAGCAGAATTAACTTTCAGTCAATTCTGAGTTCTAAACTACACTCATTTCATTTGATAAAGTTGACTGTTGAGTTTTACAGTGTGTATAAATAGTCCTGGTAATCAGTCCTTAAGTAGCTCCCAGCTGTGTGTGTATGTGTGTATAATGAACTGAACATCAGAACAGGTGTGTGTATGAAGTGCATGGTGGGATTTGTAGATTGTTGACATAATTCCAGAAGTTGTCTGTTTAACAACGATCTGCCAGATCTCTGGTGATTATAACACACAAAATGTACCTGTTTCTTGGAATGGATGTGAATGTTGCTTTATGCTCTAGTTCTAGCTCTAATTGTATGGCACTTTACCAGTGTTACTGTTTGAACGGTTCTAACTATCACAGTGCACACACACAGTCTCCTCTGGTCCAGATTAAGCACACAATGATATCACAGAAAATCCGGCGCCTTTACGAAGTGTAAAAGCTCACATGTAATTTACTATCATTTACCAAAGGGTGATCTCACATAGACATCCACAAACAATACTCATAAGAGAAATAAAACTAAATATTCCCAATATGGAGAAATTATTCAAGCTTTGCTGCTCTGACAGGAATAAAATACACAATGTTTTAAAGTGACTAAACATGAAGAGATTATCTGACCAGAAAAAAAAAATTGCAGAGAACAATCTGGATGCAGTTGGTGTATGCAACCTTATTCTGAATGGTTGCTATGTGGTTGCTAGGGTGTTGCTAAAGAATCGCTGGGTGCTTCATAGATAAAAGCAATTCAAGACTGTTTAAACCAAAATAACTACCGAGTAGGCAACTCTGTAAGCTCGTAAAAAAGTCTTGCATTTTTCACATGCTGATTGACTTTCACAGTGCTAATAATTGCGTAATTCAGTTATGACCCCATATTCAGCATGAGCCTATGATAGCTGAAACCCACTACTGTTTCAGAGATGCCGTGAATGGTGGTGGCAGTGTGGTGTCTCTCTCCCGCGTTCTCTTGCCGAGAGACTTAGAAAGAGCAGAAGCTGTAATTAGAATGCGAGGGAGCAAGTCGCTGCTGCAAATTGAAAACATATTGATTCTCCCTCAGCTCTGTTCTCCCCAGCCCGAGAACAGGATGGAGATTCACACACAAGGTAACAGGGAGCAGGAAAAGAGGGGCTGGTGGGTGCGGAGGTTTGAAAACCGAGGGAGGGAGAAGGAGATTACATCATGCATTGGACATTTTTTCTGCACAAAAAAAAGGCAGGGAATTTTTTTTCTTTATTAAAAGCTTAAGCTGAACCAAATCTATGCATTGAAACTCCACCTATTAATCCAGCTGAATTCTGCCCCCAATAAGACGAAAAGAGGCCGTTCTAGTACACTGTACTGACGTCAAGGGAAGTAGATACCGCCAAAATACTTTGCTAGAGGGAAGATCGCTAAGGTCCAATGTGTATAAACGTGTCTGGGTACAAGCACCAAAATAGGAGCTGAATTGGTGAAGGCAGATTGTAAGTCAGAAATGTGTGGCTGTCAAATGCAGTCATATACTGAGTTGCACGTCGGTGTTACCCCTCAGGCAATACAGTGGCTTCCTCATCCAGAGCAGTGTATCACCTCTCTGCAATCCTCAAATGACAAGAAAAGTCATTTGTCTGCAGTGTTCTTTTAGCATATGATTTGTATGCATTTGTTTTCAAAGGGAACAGAATAAAACATGGTATGTTGCAATGCAAATACATAAAGAACTGCTGCAGGGCATTGCTGTCATAGTCATGCACCTGCTGTGCCCTCTGTAGCTGTTGTCAATATGCAAGCCAGCGACTTATAGACAGCAAGTGCAGCCTGTTGATGGAGTCATGCAGTTAATGTACTGTCATTGCATAGAATTCAGGTTGTGCTGTTTCACATCAGTAATTCCCTTTTTTCTAATTATTGTAAATTTTAGATTACATGCATGAATTACAAATATACAGCCCAAGCTAAATACAATAAAATTGCCATAAAAGCTACATTTTCTGTGTTTGTATATGTGAAAGTAAATAGATAGTTCACCTCACCTAACCCAGTTTTTAACTCATTCACATGCTATTTTCAACATGATCTCACGGCAATGGACGCCATGCAAGGCTAGAGTTTGAAAGCCAACAATAAATCTCCGGTGAAAGCTTAATGTGACTATTTTTAATTTCACATGGTTGTTTTTACAGCAACGATCTTGTAATGTAATTACAATACATTCAGGTAAAGAGACTTAAGCATTCATTTAGTTGTTCAAGCGTAAGCCAAGATGAAAGACCGTTGTAACCACTAGCGCCGTCAGTAGCAACACTAGCATAGAAATTCCCCTGAAAATACCTGAAAAAACGTTCATATTTTAAAGACATGGCGGGTGGAAATGGAATTTATTGCAGTGCTTCTTGTCTGATCCGAGAGCCACTTCATATTGTATATCTCACAGGCAGTGAAGATTTATAAAGAAAATAATTTTGTACAAATTAGCCACTAAACTGACAAAACATAAATAGCTGCATTTCCTCATGAGATCAGGCTGGTTATTTCATGCTTATATCTGAATTTAATTTTTCTGCACAACAAAATAGTTGATTTTTGAAGAATGATCAAGTTTTTTGCACATTTAATAAAAGCAACACAGGCTCATTCTGAAAACATAGTCCCACGGACGTTTCTGGAGACCGCAAATTATGTAGCTGGAGGTGCGTATGGCTGCATTTAATTTTATTAAGCGAACGCTACGGGGCAGTGTGTGACGTCTTCCTTTTGGAGCTTATTGGTTGACCGCTTACCTCTGTGTGAAGGGGCTTTCCCACCACAACCAGTTTGTCCAGTTAGCTCGTCGTGTACGTTGGCGGTCTTGAGACGCAGAGAGGAGTTGACCACATCGACGACGATCGGGTTTGAGTCCGGGGAAGAGCAGTTCCAGAAATCAAGTAAGACAAAAACAGAATTAAAAAAATAAAATGAGCAAGTGAACAACAGGGTGAGAATGTGGTAAAATCTGAAAATGTGGTAAAAATCAGACGAGGGCTTTCCATTTCTGGATGGCTTTTGTAAATCATCGATTGGGTTTAGGAAAGTAAGTGGGTGGGCAGGTCAATCAGTAAAATTGGTTGGGTTTAGGGAAGGAGGAGGGTGTGTCAGTCGATTGGCCGGTCGCCCAATCAATTATTCAGTCATTCAGTCGGTCGACAGTGGCCTCTGGTGGGTTCCCGTGAGAACAGTGCCGGTGTAAACAGCACTCGTGAGAGACATTTGAGATGTGAAAAAGCGAACACAGTGGCCTCTCGCAGATTCGCGAAAACAAAAACTGCAAAAATAAGTACTTCCCGAGACATATTCCGCAGTCTCCAGAAACGCACACGGGACTACGTTTTTAGAATGAGCCTGGGTTGAATAAAAGTCAACTGAATCAACAACCCCCACTGTTTCAAAGAATGAACTGAATAAAGACAACAAAACAAAACAAGAAAAAATGCTTAATTGAAAAAATTTAAATAAACAGCAGAAAAGCAAAGCAAACAACACTATGAAAAACAAGATAAAAAAAACAACAACCCAAAAACTAGCTATAAAAAAAACAGTTTTTAAAATGTATTTTATTTTTTTATTTGTCATACGAAACACTCAGAAAATGATGTTTGTTGTTTGTTCAAACTCCATATTTAATATGAGCTGAAACAACGAAATTCTTGATTTTTTTGGGTTCAATCCACTTAAATTTGTTAAAACAAATAAATTAACTTTTTGAACACAAATTGATTGTGTGGAACAAAGAGGTTTTTTTACAGTGAAGAATGTGATGACTTTGATTTCTTTTTATATAGAGTTTGTTTCATAATTAATTTCTAAAAATATTCAAACTGACAAACGTGAAAAAGTACATATTTAAATGATTACATATTTACATAAGATTCATATAAGCTACTTTAATGAACAAAATCTGCACTTCCAATATGCGTATTTTGCCAAATCATTCATCTTGTATTAAGTACACAACACCAAGCACTCCTGTGTTAGACCGAATGCAAGCTGCTACACAAATGTAAAGTGTATTCACACCATTGTATCAATTATTTTTGGGACCTTTAGCAGAGGAAAATCATGTCTACCCCAGAGTGTGTGCCCTGAGGCGATTTTTACCAAGAGACTCCACATAATCACATGCAATTAATGAAACCACAAAAAAGAAGGCAGTTCAAAGAACAACCTTATCCTGTGTTTCCATTCTCTCTATTCTGCAAAGCACAATTCACTTTAAGCATTGCTTAAGCCAATGCTCAAGGGGTGTTTTAACAAGCAGTTGATTAGTGCTGGTCTTTTACAGGCTAATGTTTAGCTGACATTAAAGGTCTTTGTGGGAAGTTCATGCCTATAACATACACACATGCTTTCTCGTTCTCCTCAATCATAGAGAATGAATTCCACAGTTTTCCATGTACAATTGAAGCCTGAAACCAGCAGGAGTTGCTGTCGTTTTAGCATCACTTTCGAAACCACATGATCACCCCCCCACCCCCACCCCCCGCCCCCCCACTGCTCAGGGATAATGGAGTCGTGCTGAATTTCAGTATCACTTTATACCCTCTGACAATAAACTCTATGCACTTCAAAACGTTTGCCGTAAACTGATAATAGGCACAGCGGTATTCCAGGTAATATTTCACAGTAAAAATACCCTGAAAGGTTTACTACAGGCAAAATTTAGCATGCCACTAACTTAGCTAGACTTAATACAGCGAGTTGATGCAACACTTCAGCATTAAAGGGATAGTTCACCCAAAAATGAACATTTACTCACTATTTATTCAAGTGGTTCCAAACCCTTATGAGTTTCATTCTTCTGTCGAAGAACAGGGCTGCACATTTTGAACAGGGCTGCACGGTGGCACAGTGGGTAGCACGTTCGCCTCACAGCAAGAAGGTTGCTGGTTCGAGCCTCGGCTGGGTCAGCTGGCGTTTCTGTGTGGAGTTTGCATGTTCTCCCAGTTTTTGCGTGGGTTTCCTCCGGGTGCTCCAGTTTCCCCCAAAAGTCCAAAAACACGTGGTATAGGGGAATTGGTTAAGCTAAATTTTCTGTAGTGTATGTGTGTGAATGATTGTGTATGGGTGATTGTTCCCAGTGATGGGTTGCACCTGGAAAGGCATCCGCTGCGTAATACATATGCTGGATGAGTTAGCGGTTGATTCCGCTGTGGCGACCCCAGATTAATAAGTGCACTAAGCTGAAAAGAAAATGAATGAATGAATGAATGAATGTTATGAACACAGCTAAAAACTTTCCATAGTGGAAGTCAACGGTTACATGTCTCCAGATTTCTTCCATAGACTAAAAGATATGCATGTAGTATCTGTGACGTCACCTATAGGTTTCGGAAGAGCGCAAATGAAGCTACAAACGGGCTAGGCCAACCATTACCATTTTGTTCGTGCTTCATTGCACCGACCAGGGGTAATCGAAAAAAGGCAAACCATGAGCGGAGCTATAGATGCTTGCTAGCATTTTGCATAGAGAGGTTTTTCTTTGGGAGAAACGCTTGATACTTTATCACCTGCAACTCGTTTGTGTTCTGACCACATGTGCTTGGTCATATACTATATCAATAAAGTGTTTAGTCTTTTAAAAACGTTGTAATAAATTGAGCCACTAAACATTGTTCTCGTGACGTTTTTGTAAAGGAGGAAAATGCTAACTACTTCTGTGTTAGTAAATCGAAGGCTATTAATGAAATCCAAGCATAACACTATGACGTTTCAGATGACTGTTCTAGAGCCTACAGCTAATCAATCTGTCAGATTCTGGAGTGCAATACAGTTTTGAAGAACATTTTAAATGATAAATTATTTTAAGTAAAACAAATCCATTCGGCCTCTTTACTTTCTTTTTACTTCTTTACTTTCATGGATAATGAAACGGTGTTGTACGCACTCCACTGAAGACGTCCATTAGCCTACATATTTAATTTCATTTGTTAAGTGCAAAGATTTATTTCAATAATATTTCTAAATTCAGTTGACAACCTCACAGGTAGACAAACATAAACTTGTTTTTATTAAAACAAACTTAAATATGCATATAATAAATAATACTAATGATAATACTAACATTATACAAAAGCAGATTGTCATGAGTAAACGGAAAAAAACTCCCCCGAGATAAGGAAGTCTTGGAGGCAGTGGTTTTTATATTTATGAAAATAATAATTTTCGTAATATTTTAATCCTTAATTTTTTTTCTATTGTAAATAGATTTGCATATTGCTGTACATCCTGTGTGTATTAAGCAATGTGTATGCGTTTAAGGCGCACAACAAGGCAAATTGGTGGTCATTCACGTGAGTAACAATCACACAGTGTGAACTTTCATAGACGCAATCTAAGAGAATCATTGATGAGTTGCTGACCCTCGTGAGATATTTGGTATGCTAACTATCAGGCGCTGTCTGCCAATCTAAATCATGCCATCTGAAATGTGTTTTGATTTAAAATAACATCGGCGATTACCTACAGCCAATAAGAGAGCAGCACTCACTACTATGCGTACCTGCAGGCCAGTGTGAGTTTAGTTAAAAAGTTAAAAGCGCCCATTTTCAGTTTATTTGGACCCAAGAAATTAAGAAAAAAACTAGTGGAAATTTGACAGGAGCACTGTCAAACAGGAGTTTGACAGAAGACTGTTTGACGCATCATCTGAGCGTCAAACAGCTTCTGGGTTTCTTTCTCATTATTAATGACAGTAGATATACTACGTGACCTTGCGTTGTTTCCATGTCACTTCTTGTGTGTGTTTGGTTGTGAGACATAGTTTGGACAAAGTTGTTGACGATTCTTCCTATTGCAAAGTCATGCAGTATGAAACCCCATGTCGCCGATCCATCTTGCAGTGCAAACAAAGCAGCAACTAGCGCTACCCCAGACAGTCATGCAGTGTGAAAACATCTGTGACATGACTACTTTGAAAATCATGCAGTCTGAGCTTGGCATAACGCGCTCTGTGCTGGACTTTAGACCTGTTTTCAGCTGATCAATTGTATAGTCTATTTTAGTTCCTCAAAATAGCAACGCTTTAACAATGCCCCTTAACCCACCTCCTTTCTAAACTGGAACACACATGAGTCCACAAAGTGATGCAAACAGATTTACTATTTAAACAACGTGGTGCAAAGCATGAAAATTAGGGTTGCGTTGGTCAGAAATTAGCAACACATTGCGCCAAACATGTCAATCCACTTGTTAATTGATGACGTGTTAGTGACGTATGTAATACTGTTTCCGGGTCCAAGCCGCCACTCATTTGAGTTGAGAAATTATTTGTTTATGATCACTTTTAATTCATTTCACACATTAAAGTTAATTTTAAGTAAAGTGATAGGATACACAACAATCTCTGGGCTTGCTGCATCACAAATAGGAAAATTTAAACAATTTATAAAAAAAATTAATCACTTTCTGGCCATCGGATATAAGGCATGGACATATATATTGCGATCGTGATTTTCGAAAGTGTTAAATCACTTTGTAAACGTTTATAATTACCATTTTATGAGTCTCCCTATACAGTTGAATAGAGCGCTTGGACCCGGAAGTCGCTTCTCGTGACCACACTTAACAAGCGGATAGGGCCCAGTGTCTTAAGTAGTTGGGCCCTTAAGCAGTTAAACCTTTATCTACAACAGTTTAGTACAGAGGTTCTCAAAGTGGGGGTCGGGACCCCCCGAGGGGTCGCGGGACAATGAAGGGGGGTCGCCTGTTGATTTTTAAAAATCAATAAATTTTTATTAAACCTTAAGGCTTACTGTATTTTATCAATAACCTACTGAAGAGAAAAAAATATTCGTTTATAGTTACTATAAACTATATAGTTACTATAGTAGCTTATAGTTACTAATTCTATTGGATTGCGACTTCTCGGGTAATTACATTATACTACAGACACAGCAATACTGTCAGATGCAGCAGATTTTGTAACAGTAGGTTAAACTTTCTAGCCCATTTAAAGCACTGACATACATTTAAAAAAAAACTAAGAATAGACTTGGGTCTATTGGTGTGTTTGTGTGCGTCATTGCATACAAGGTTTCTGTATTTATAACCACCACCTCAGAGAATATTGGGGGTCACGAGTCACTGGCGTTGTCATTTTGGAGGTCGCGGGCTGAAAAGTTTGGGAACCCCTGGTTTAGTAGACTTCCTTTGTCAGTTTGTCAGTACAAAGCAGATTTTGTGGCTTTTGTGTCTCCTTTTTGCGCCATATTCTGCTACATTGGAAGTCATCTGCTCAAAACTTGAACAAATTAGGCCCTGTCTGAGAGGTTCTTCCAAAAACATTTATAAAATTTGGAGTTCTCTCTTTGAATATATGGAAATGTATACTCCTTGAACACTGGATGATAGTTTATTTTTACGTACATTGCTCCTGGGTGACATCTCATGTGACATCATAACCAGGCTTTTAGTTTGGAGTATAAACGATTGTTTCGGTTGGTACAAGCTTATTAATTCATTCATTTTCTTTCCAGCTTAGTCCCTTTATTAATCAGGGGTCGCCACAGTGCAATAAACCGCCAACTTATCCAGTACGTTTTACACAGCGAATGCCCTTGCAGCCGTAACCCAACACTGGTAAATACTCATACACTCTTGCATTCACACACATACACAACGAACAATTTAGCTTATTCATCTCACCTATATCGCTTGTCTTTGGACTTGTGGGGAAACCGGAGCACCCGGAAGAGAACTTGTACACTCCACACAAAAATGCCAACTAAGCTAGCCAGGACTTGAACCAATGACCTTCTTGCTGTGAGGCGATCGTGCTACCCACTGTGCCGCCTACAATATTATTAATATAATTATTTTATTATTGTTATTATCATTATTTGTTTTTTTCTTTTTTGTATTTTTTGTTTACAATTTTTTTCCTTTGTTTATTGGTTTTTATAAACATACAAACAAAAGCAAAAAAGCGCAAAGACAAGGATATTAATAGACACAAGTATAGCAGCAAAAGTAAAAAAAAATAAATAAATAAATAAATAAACATACGAACAGAATACAAAAATCATAATAAACAAATAAAGTTCTACTGTGATTAAGTAAAGTCACACTTAATATGAAAATACAACTGAGGCATCAGTGAGTCAGAGGCTTTTTAGAGGCATCCATATTTTCTGAAAAACATCCCCTTTCTTTCTTAAGTAGTATGTATATTGTTCTAAGAGCACTGTTTCATTCAAGAGTTGTATGAACAGTTCCAATGTTGGAGGACTTTGTTGGTTCCAGCAAAGAGCATTTTTTTGCTAGATAGGAAATGATGCAGTCTCTTTATAAAAGGAGGATCAAGTGTCTTGTTTAGTTCTGTACCAAAGAGGTATAATGTTGGTTTGTTGTCCAATGGAATTTGGAAAGCTTTGGCTGTAAAGTCCTGTACTGCTTTCCAGAGCTTTTTGTATTCCCAAAATACATGCCTGATTGTTCCTGAATAGGTTTTACACCTGTGACACCAGGATGATACATTGGGGTACATTTTGCTCAAGCGAAGTGGGGTCAGATACATCCTATGCATACATTTATAGTTTTGTTCAACTATTTTGTTACTGGAAAAGGGAATGAGAGTGTAGTGGCACACTTTTCGTGCACATCCTTATGTACCAACTTTTGCAGCTAGTCCAACAACCAGAATTGGAAAAAACGCGAATTAAACCGGATCTTCTTTTAAAAATGGTTTACTGAAAAATTGCAAAACCAAAATACAAAGGTACAATAGATTCAATATAGCTCAGTTGCTTCCTCGGTTGCTTCCAACATCCAAAACTGCAATCTGAACTAAACATACAAATTGATGACATCATGACGTATTACTCTCTGAAACCAAAAATACCAAATAATTTTTTTATTGTATTATTTAATAAATTATGCATTTTAAATAGTGCAATCATTATGAATTCTTATTAAATATCAATTTTCACCATGTTTTAATCTTTTTAACTAAATTATTATCACAAATTAATTGCATAATTGGCTTTTACAGAGAGTATTCTGGAATATAGTCTTCCACTGATCATAATAATAATAATAATAAATCCATCATTAAAATTATATTGCAAATTTCTTAGCTACACATTTTAAGTATATTTTTCTTTTTTTAAATATATAAATATATCTGGGGGTCAATAATTGTCACAATTATTTGGATCTTTGTTTACTTCTCTCTCTCTCGCTCTCTCTCTCTCTCTCTCTCTCTATTCAAAAATGTGTGATATTTGTACATTGTTGGAAATTTTCTATAAAGTTGAAGAAGAAAAAAATACACAATCACTAATATGTCGATTTAACCATTCCCTGCTGATTCACAGTAGATCACACAGTCAGGCTCAGTGGCCGGAGCCAGGACTCCTGTTTGCTCATTGTTCATTCCAGTGATCATGACACAGCTAATAGAGGCCGGATTAGTGTGCAGGAACAGAGTAGGCAAACACACAGAGACTAATGATGGAGACCAGCCAGTCTGCAATGCTTTCTCGTACTCTAACACCACCTCTGTGGTGTATTTCAGCATTATGGTGTTGGTATGCCCTAAGTAAGTATATACTGTATAGTCTTTTATTTGTTGCTTTATGATGTATTAATGTGCTTTTTATTAACGCTTGTAACCCCGCAAACACATCCTATATGCCGTTTTTTTTTCAGCAAATGTGAAACCACGCTCCCAGTTCCCTGCTTCAGTAAATCTACTAGCCTATATGTTCCCGTCCCCCTTCCTCTCTGTGTTTGTCAGTGTGCTCTCCTCATCTGTCGTCTACGTTTTGAATCCGGAGTGGTCCAGCGCTGTACCAGACTAGAATTTTAAGCATGTCCTTTGGTCAGGAGAAGGGGGCGGTAGAGTCGGTTGCTGTATGCATGAAACTTAAAAAGGCTCTAAAGGAGGACTCTAGCATGATAACGTGCTATGTTATGCGGGTTTGCACCTAAAGGAGTTGATGTATAAAAGAGCATTTTTCTTATTTGTGTTTTTACTGGTCTAAGCTGGATGTGGATATGTTGCTTATGTGGGTTATTTGCATAAAATAATTGATTTATTGAAAAACTGATGGGAGGAGAGAAGTGTGCTTTATTATGTGGGCAACAGAGTGATGAATACAGTTGAGAAATTAAAAACATGAAGTGAAAAAAATAGCAAATACGCCAGAGAAAAGCGGGTAGTGGTGATAACATCAAAATACTGAGTTTAATGCATTAAAATAAAACAAAAAAATATATTTTTAAATATTTTATTTTCAGTAGTTGTTATAAAGTTATAGCAAATATGTATATGAAAAGAAAACAAATCTAATTAGTTTACAAATTAAGTTATTATGTGTAATAAAATGAAACATAACATTGAAAAAAAGTATTGAACACATGACATTCATTTATTGCATAACTATTATATATCAGCTGCTGTCTGGTCTTTTACTGCCTTTTTACACTTCCCTTTCTTCATATGTTTCATTTTACTACACATAACTTAATTTGTAAATTAATTAGATTTGTTTTCTTTTCATATACATATTTGGTAAACCTTTATAACACCTAAACACTATGAATTATTTATTAAGCATTAGCATGGTGAATTCATCATTTGTTAAGCATTAACTACATTAATAAAATTTAGTAAGCAGTTGTATAATGTGATATATAAATGTGTTTATAAGTCAAGAATACAGCATTTGTAGCTGTATTTATAAACTGCTTACTAATGTCTATTAATGTAGAGTTAATGCTTAACAAACAATGAATTAACTATAAGCTAATGCTTAATAAATGATTCATAGTTTGTAGTTATTATAAAGTGTTACCATATATTTCTTTGTTTGTGACCAACATCTGGTGAAAATTTCAAGTCAGTAGCACCTTTAGAAATATGTTTCCGAGATAAACAGTGACGTGTTGAATACTTACCTTCACTTACACAAAAACACACACACACACACACACACACACACACACGCACGCACGCACACACACACACAAACACACACACACGCACACACATACATACATATATATATATATATATATATATATATATATATATATATATATATATATATATATATATATATATATATATATATATATATAGCCACCATCCACTTTATTAAGTACACCTTACTTACTGGGTTGGACCCCCTTTGGCCTCACAGCTGCCTTAATCCTTTGTGCATAGATTCTCCTGTTCCACCACACAAAGCATAAAGGTGCTCTACTGGATTGAGTCTGGTGACTGTGGAGGCCATTTGAGTACAGTGAACTAATTGTCATGTTCAAGAAACCATCGGAGATGATTCACGCTTTATGATATGGCGTGTTATAAAGGGTCATATACGGATGGACGTGGTCAGCAACAATACTCAGGTAGACTGTTATGTTGACACGAGGCTCAATTGGCACTAATGGGGCCAAAGTGTGCCAAGAAAATATCCCCTGAACCATGACAACGTTTTTCCTATCTTCTATTGTCCAATTTTGGTGAGCCTGTGTGAATTGTAGCCTCAGTTTCCTGTTCTTAGCTGACAGGTCTGGTTGACACCTGGTGTTGTCTTCTGCTGCTGTAGCCCATCTGCCTCAAGGTTGGACATGTTGTGTGTTTAGAGATGCTCTTCTGCATACCTTAGTTATAACAAGTGGTTATTTGAGTTACTGTTGCCTTTCTATGAGCTAGAACCAGTTTGGTCATTCTCTTCTGATCTCTGGCATCAACAAGACCCACAGAACTGCCTCTCACTGGACATTTTGGACCATCTTTTTTGGACCATTCTCTGTAAACCCCAGAGATGGTTGTGCAAAACCCCAGTAGATCAGCAATTTCTAAAATACTCAGACCAGCCTGTCTGGCCCCAACAACCATGCCACATTCAAAGTCATTCTTAAATCACCTTTAAGAGCAGATCGTCTTGTCTACATGACTAAATGCATTGAGTTGCCGCCATGTGATTAAAATTTTGCATTAACTAGCATTGGGACAGGTAAACCTAAAAAAGTGGCCGTTGTGTATATTTATACATATCACTTTAATGTTTCAGATCATCAGATTAATTTTAATGTTGAAAAGTGAAAACTGCTGATAACTGAAAAGTAAACAACAGTGAGAGCAAATATCTAGAAATGGCAAAAACATGCAAAAGTTTGGCCAAATTTGTTCCAAGAAGCAACAGCAACTCATCCAAGAGATCACAAAAGATCACAAAATATCCCACAACAACATCCAAAGAACTACAAGCCTCAATTGCCTCAGTTAAGGTGAGAGTTCATGACATCGCCATAGGAAAGAGATTGGGCAAATATGATTTGATTGGCGGAGTTCCAAGCCAAAAATCACTGCTGAGCAAAAAGAACATAAAGGCTTATGACAGTTTAGCCAGAAAACATCTAGATGATCCATACGTCTTCTGGGAAAATACACCATGGCCTGAAGAGACAAAAGTTTAACATTTTGGAAGGTGCCTGTCCCATTATGTGTGACATATAAGTTGCACCATATTAAAAAAAATATTTATATAACATCATACCAACAGTATAATGTGGTGGTGGAGGTGATGTGATGGTCTGGGTCTGTTTTGCAGCTTCAGGACCTGGAAGACTTGCTGTGATAAATGGAACCATGAATTTTGCTGTTTTCAAATATCCTAAAGGGGAATGTCTGGCAATCTGTTAGTGACCTTAAGTGACCAAACTTGGGTTCTGCAGCAGGATAATGATCCAAAGCACATCAACAAGTGCACTTCTGAATGGCGGAAGAACAAAATTAAGACTTTAGAGTGGTCTAATCAATGTCCTGACCTGAATCCAATTGAGATGCAGTGGCATGACCTTAAAAGGTGGTTCATTCTCAAAAACCCTCAAATTTTGCTGAATTACAACAATTCTGAAAACATGCTGGCCAAAATACCTCCGCAAAATACCTGTTATCGAAAACACTTGATTGCAGTCGTTGCTGCTAAGGGTATAGTCCAACCAATTATTAGATTTAAGGGCAAACACTTTTTCACACAGAAATAAATGCAATACAGTGCAACATGCTTATGTGAAAACATTTTATTTGATATGAATAGAGATAATTATGTATACTTACTAAGACCTCGGAAAATACACACACACATATGTACATATAGAAACATTTAGAAATGCTGTTATGTACTCTGCCGTTTCAGTAAATGCAATTAGGTTAAAATACAATGTCTATACAAATATGATCAGTGTTGTTGTCTAAAACATTTAAAACATACATAAATCCTATTTAAAATTCGCTTACAATACTTCAAAAATTATAAATAAGCACAAATATTTTAAGACGTCTAGTAATTAAGGATTTTACGTTGTCATGTCTGAAAATTTGGCTATTTTAAAATGAAACGTGGGCTATTCTAATTAAAGCAACTTGATTTTAGTAACTCGATTACATAATCCACAAAACATGCAGTCCGTACAACCCAGTACAGTCAGTCAGAATGTAAGAATCGATTAAAATCTGCTATTCTTGAGGAAAATTAGTTTATATCCGTGTCGTTTCGCTCCGTCCAAATAAGAGTTTTACTGCACCCTTTTCTGTCGCCGCACATCCCTTCTCTGTTGTGTAATTCTCATTCTCTCTCTCTCTCTCTCTCTCTCTCTCTCTCTCTCTCTCTCTCTCTCTCTCTCTTTCTCTCTTTCTCTCGCTCTCTCTCATCCTGAGCCCCAGCACGCCTGCCTACATCCCTCTCCCAAATCTTCACTAGCACACAAGCAAAGGGGACAGAAGCAGAGCCGTATCCTCCTTTTCCAGCACGCCACGCTCCTCATTCTCAGGTGTTTTTGTCTTTTACATGGCGCAAGGGCTCTGCAAGCGGGACGGTTCGGGGTGCGAGAAAGCCAACGCGGATTTGGATAAGCGAGCTTCAGTGACGGGTGTAGAAAACAGCAGTTCCGGCGCCTCCGCCTTCTCGGTCTCCTCTAGCCGGCTCTATGACGAGTAATGGTCGGCTCGTTCTGCTGGATGCTCCCTGCTCTAACCGGATCTTCGACGGCACCATATTCAACAGCAGATTGCCATTTTCGGAAGAAACCTTCAAAGAGCTAGGAGATACATATGGAAACTGGGGATCAGAATTTTAGGAAAAAGGATATATAGTAGTGCTTTATTTTATTACTCCATTTTGCTCATTTATGTTTGGTTCTCGATGAATTTTCTCATCCCACGTTGACTTGATTTGTCAAATTGATGCGAGAGCGGCAGCAGCGGATTCAGATTCGCCTGGACATTCTTTTCGTTGGTTTTGAACTGGACTATCCTGGCCATCCATCCATCTATCCTATATTTTTTCTTCAATAGAGCTTTCCCTGTTCTCTCTCTCTCTCTCTCTCTCTCTCTCTCTCTCTCTCTCTCTCTCTCTCTCTCTCTCTCTCTCTCTCTCTCTCTGCGTCTTTCCTTCTTGATTAGAATAGACTGGGGTTTGCTTAGCAATATTAAGAGAGGACAGCGTGTTTGTTAAGCAGCTACATGGGTCAACAGTTGTTGTAACCACATCGAATTGTTTATAGATATATTACGACCCGAAGCAAAGCCTTCCATTGCCAGTATCCTTCCTGAACCAGTATTTATCCTCAATTCCAAACACATCAAATCTACGCGCCTAAATTGTCATAATTAAGAGCGAGCATTGGCTTAATTGCTGTGGCGTTTGAATGACATGCCCAGGCCATTACTAAAGGCCTGTGCAATTAATTATTATCTTTGATTAGTGGCTTTGCGGCGTGAATGTTCGCGTAAGTTTAAGCTGTAGCACTAGCTGCTGCATATCTTTACCTCGTTTAGAAAAAAGACAAGGACAAACGATTCGGAAGGGTAGAATTGCTCTTTGTTGGAACAGCGCGTAAAGCGTACCGTTCCTCCCTCCCAAAACAGCCTAAAAGGCTCACCTATTTCTTCCTTAATCGTTCTCACCCAAACGCAACCATAAGGTTCCTACCGCATCCTCCCCCTTCCCCCTCCTTTCGCTCAAATATATCCCATTTTTTAAATTTGGTTTGGTCCCGTAAATTTTCAAATATTTATTTCCTATACATCAAGAGGAAAGGGGGTCCCCCTTTCATGGAATGCGGAAACATGGGTGTGTTTGACCGCGGAGTTCAGATGTTATTGACCACGGTGGGCGCGTTCGCTGCCTTCAGTCTCATGACCATCGCGGTGGGCACGGACTACTGGCTGTACTCGCGCGGCGTCTGTAAGATCAAGACCAACAACGAGAACGAGACCAGCAAGAAGAACGAAGAGGTGATGACCCACTCGGGACTGTGGAGGACATGTTGCTTGGAAGGTAAGGCGACTGTTATGCCTTATTATATCTATTTACACCATGACCGGGACCCCATTTGCATTACAGGGTCCATCTCGGCATGTGCACACGTGCTGCTGTGGGTTGTTGCGGAAACGCGACTGTAGGCCTGGCGCTATGGTGAGCGATTCTGCATTCAGCACCACGGACAGCGACAACGCCGCACAGCACTAAAACCAAACGCGTTTACTAAACACTGGTATAAAACAGGGCTCATTTTGCTGGATGGTCCAAACACAGTGCTCTCTCTTACATTAGAGTGTTTCTTGCTGGTCTAATCATGCCAAAGAAATGGGTTAATATTATAGGAACAGCCATTAGCTGGTTTGTTGCTGGTCTAATTAACTAATGACCAGCTTGTACCAGCAAATGACTAGTTTAGTCCAGCTAAAGGCCTTCTACCAAGGCTGCCAGCTTAAGGGGATAATTAAGCCAAAAATAAAAATATGCTATCATACTGCTAACCCAATGTTATATCAATGTTAATTTTGTGTTTTTTTGAAAACATAAAAGTGTGTCTATTTCATGATCAAAAACATTTGCTCGTGTTCAATAGAGGAAGGTCGCGCATGTCTGCAATGTCCACTCTCATTAGGATAGTTCATCAAAAAAATAACATTTTGTTTTTGATTTACTCAGCCTCAGGCGATCCAAGATGTTAGTGACATCTTTCTACAGCCGAATATTAAAGAAGATTTTTAGTTGAAACCTTGTTCCTTGGGGACTCATAAAATTCCGATCAATGGCTTCAGGCACTTTGAGGGTCAACATATACAGGCAAAACGAAATTAATACCAAGGGATCCCTATGGAAGTAAACCAAAGATCATTTACAGCATTAAAATTGTTCACAAATGTCAGGAATATTAGTTTCCTGTCACATAATGACATATATCGAATATTGGGAATCAGGGGAATATCAGTCCCTACAGTTGAGGTTGCATGCACAAATATAATCTTATAATTTTATAAAGACCTCTGCATCCATTATGAGAATGAGTTTCAATTTGATGAACAATACAGCACACGTCTTTCCTCTCTAACTTTACTCTCAGAGTGTCAGTATATAGCCATTGAATTGCATTTTAAGAAACACCAAAGACGATGGTTTCAGCTATAAATATATGCTTCAATGTTTTACTGAAGAAGAAGTGACCTATATGCTAGATTTATGGTTTCATAAAGAACATTAAACACCCCTGGAACCTTTTCAATCCACAATAAGACTCTTTAGAAACTCAAAGCTTATTAGTGGAACCAAACAAAAGATTATTCTCCTGCATTTCTGTGAACTCTATTTAGTGCCGATAGATGTGAAAAGAGTTACATTTTTGGGGTTAACTTTTCCCAATGATGAATTTACCTGCCTGGGAAGGTTATGGAAATGAAAGCAGATGAATGTATGTGCACACTACTGGGACTTATAGAAAAACAGCTACTCACATGAACCATGTTTTGAAGTCAGGTCAACATACACAGACTGTTGATTTCCTGTCATGCTTCAGTGGCTGCACTGACTGCTGACTTTGGCCTAGCAATGTCACCTTGTGAGGTCGTAGAGCATAACAAATCTTCCTCAGATGAGGCAGAAGACTCAGAGGTACACGGCCATATGCTATCTGTACATGTCCTTCAACCTATCTGAAGCACCTATGGAGAAAATGTATGTAGCATTACTGACCATTCTGAATGATACAGACTTGATGAAATACTTCACAGTCAAATGAGTTAAATTACAAGGCATCCCAAATGTGATCATTACCATAACAGCATGAGCTCTCATAGCCATATGTTGACTAAGACAAGACGAGTGACTTTGACCACATCTGTGAGTGTGTCCTTAACATCTGCTTTTTAAGTTTGTCTGTCAATTTCCCCTTAAGGATTGTCTGCTAAATGACCCGAACAACTTAAGGTTTGCAAACTCTGTCTTTGAGTTCCTTTTTAATGAAAGATTTTGGTCTGTTGATGATCAGTCTTGGTTTTCTTAGTGTGTAGACGATCAAAAAGTGCTTCATGAGAACAAACCAAATGGCATCTGATCAACATTTACATGCAAAATATATTTTATAATCGCTATCTTTGTAATGTATGTGTGTAAATGTATTATTGGACTTGTATTAGACATTCCTCATTTTAGTTAGTTACACAGATATTTTAGACAAAAGTTACATACTTTGGATAAGTGATAAAAACATGCATTTGGCTTGATTCAAGTTCAACTAGTAGAATAATAGTATGTTGGCAAAACTAAACTCTGGAGAAAATGTAATAGGTACCTATTTTGGTGTCGCAAAATTAATAATAATGAACAATATTTATCATGACAACCAACATAAATTAAATAATCATAATTACTGTGCTGAACATAATTGAGTACACCCCTTATCCATTTCTCAGTGAATATAGGCAATGTATTTTTGTGACTTTAAACAAATGAGATTTATTTAACAGATATATTTATTAAAGTAATAATTAAGTTACCAAAAATATTGGAAAATAATACAATTAAATTCAAGCAAAATATTGCAAAAATAATTACAACCTGCAAAATTCCAACTAACTTTTTCAATAGTTTTTGCTTCTCTTCATTTGAATACTACTGCATAGCTTTGTAATAAAAATAGGAATTTAGAAGATAGATTTGTGAGGGGTGTACTTATATATGCTGAGCACTGTATGCATGTTTCGACATCATTGGGAGATATTTTAATATAAACTATTAAACATGGTTTAATGGTACTTTCAGTTTATTGGTTTGCGTGTACACCAGGATATCAAGTTATTTCAATGAACTGATTTATTGTTATTGTTATCGTATTGGTGTGCATGTAAACATGCTCAATGTCTACCAAAAGAAGAATAAAACTACCTGTTTTACTTCTAGCACTAATATACAATGCATACATTAAAAAAAAGCATAATGTCAGCTTATGATTTCCCACAGATGCTTAATTTGATCCTCTAACACTGTAGTTCAGGGTATTCGTGGGGTCTTAATAGACATAAAATGTCAAAAGAAAAAAATTAGGTCTTAAATCTCCTGAAATATTTTGTTGTAGATCTTACATATTTTCTAAAAGGTGTTAATTTTTCTTTGTACATGTATAGCTACCCAATCTGGCCATTAACACCCATACAATCACCAACAATACCAATCTCAATTAAACTTTTGTACAGTAACATTTGCTTAACTTCTACATTTATTTACTATTGAGGATACTGATGTTTTATTATTAAATTATTATTATTAAGTTATAATCACTTAAGTTAGGTTATGTAACTTATAACTTTTTGATAGGTCAAGTGAAATCCTTTTTCCAACTGCGTTACCCTTAAAAAAATAAAAATAAATAAAAATAAAAAATAAAAAAATTCTTAAATTCTGAAATTTAATTCATATTGGTCTTAAAAATGTCATAAAAGTCTTAAATCTCAAAAGATAAATTTAAGGCCTTAAAAGTTTTTAAATCCACTGAAATATTGTCTTACAGGTCTCACATCTTTTTTTTACAGGTCTTCATTTTTCTTTGTTCATGTATAGCTACCCAAATCTGGCCATTAACACTCATACAATCACCAACAATCCCAATCTCAATCTCAAATCTACCTTGCAGCAAAAGTTGCTTAAAAGTTCTCAGTTACTTAACTGCTGAGGATACTGACATGACTTAGAATGTTCATTATTAAACTATTATTATTGTTCTCAAAAGATAGATTTTAGGCCTTAAAATGTCTTAAATGTTCTGAAATATTGTGTTGTGGGTCTTAAATCTTTTTAACAAGTCCAGTTTTCTTTGTTCATGTATAGCAGGGATCACCAAACTTGTTCCTGGAGGTCCGGTGTCCTGCAGATGTTAGCTCCAAACCTAATTAAACACACCTGAACAAGCTAATCAAGGTCTTACTAGGTATACTTGAAACACCCAGGCAGGTGTGTTGAGGCAAGTTGGAGCAAAACCCTGCAGGAACACCGGACCCCCAGGAACGAGATTGGTGACCCCTGATGTATAGCTACCCAATCAGGCCTTTAACATCCTACAATCACCAATAGTCCCAATCTCAATTAAACTTAACTTTTTATTTACAAACAGCATTCAATTAATTATTCTACCCTAACGTTTGCTTAAAAGTTAACAGTAACACTTTATTTTGATGGTCCATTTGAGTATTAGAAGACTGTCTGCTTAATATCTGATGATACTGCTCCTTCAACAGACATTTAACTGGCTATAAGAAACTTTGCAACTACATGTCAACTTACACTAACCCTAACCCCAACCTAACAGTCTACTTATAATCTAATGAGAATTAGTTGGCATGTAGATGCACTGTAACCTACATTCAACAAACGGACCATCAAAATAAACTGTGACCAAAAATCCTAAGCATTCAGCCCTGTATATGTATAAAACTTCATTCATAATGGTCTTAAAAATGACTAAAAAAGTCTTAAATTTAACTTGGTGAAACCTGCAAAAATCCTGAATCCTGTATTCGAGTCCTGAAAGAGATTGTTTTGTGTTGTTGAAATGTTGGGAGCACATCAAATCCGAAACGTGAAATCAAAGTCACTGTGTTTAATTCTAAAGGTTGATATGTCAACACCATTCTTACAGTCCATATTAATGTGTGCTGCAAATAATTAGAAATATAATCAGATATGATAACCACCATTTGGTTTCTGATATAAGCACCATAAGCAACAGACTGAGTCATCTGTTTGAGAGAAGGAATCCTTTAACAAACCATTCCAGACACTGATAAAAGACACACATCTCCAGTATAAACTGATAAAATGAAAGTATTTTTGACCTTTGATGAATGCAAACCTATTAAATAGAAGACCTCTGAAACAAAACGGGTAACTATTAAAAAAGCACAATGGGGGCACTTAATTTAAAAGAGGATTGCGATGCTTAAACGCAAACGATCTGAATTTCTTCCATTCTTAGTTGAGGCTCACGCAGACCTCACATTCAGACTATGACAAAAGCAATTAGCTGCAACAGTAAATAACACTTATCCCTCAACCTACACAGTTGTATCCATCAGCCAGGTGCCGCCTCTCAGAGCTCGTCTTCATAGACCGTGTGTAGGCAGGCCAGGATGTAAATCTCAGTGGTCAGTGCAGAAGATGATTTGCTGGGGTGGGATAGATTTACAGCATGCAGGTGGGCAAGTGTGTTAGTGTAATTTGTCCCTGGAGTGCTCCAAACTGATGAGAGAGGGGAAACACCCTCAACTGGACTGTCCTCAGCAATATTTGCAGTGCTTCAGATATTTAGCATCTACCCTTGCATCCGCCCACGTATGAAGTACACTATAGAGCAATCCAGAAAATCACACCTACATAAAGACTTGCATATCTTGTGCGGCTTGGCTCAAAGGAAACATGTTTATTAGATTATTGGCTTGTCAGTATTTGGAAAACATTAGCATTTTAAGGGTATAATTGCTTTGCTGATGCCAGTGTTTCCCAACCCTGTTGCTGGAGGCACACCAGCAGTACATATTTTGGATGTCTCCCTTATCTGATCCATTTATTTCAGGTTTTGAAGTCTCTTCTTATGTTCTGATGAGTTGATTTGGTTGTGTTTGATTAGGGAGAGGTTGAAAATGTGTACTGTTGGTGTGCCTTCAGGAACAGGGTTGGGAAACACTGCATTATTTGAATCAGCAAGGACGATGGTTTCAATTCCTTCTATTATTCCAAATGGACAAGCAATTCTGAGTGATGAAATTTCAGGGTATCTGCAGGGTCTTAAAAAGTCTTAAAATGTCTTACTTTTTAAAAAGTAAATTTTAGGCCTTAAAAAGTCTTTAATTTACTGAAATATTGTGTTTTAGGTCTTAAATAATTTTAAAAAGGTCTTAATTTCCCTATGTCCATGTAAAGTTATACCAAATTGGGTCAACACCCATCTAATCACTAACAATGTAATTCAATAAAACTTTTAAGAAACGTTTACTTATTAACTCTATTCACTTACTAATTTGGTTTAATTATCTTCCACACAATAACATTTGTTTTTAATGTTTTTTTTTAAGGTTTTAACTTGGCCATTAAAAATCTTTATAGTGTTTAGCCTTGTGCGAGTCTGAAATTTCCTTCATTATGGCCTTCAAATGGTCTTAAAATGGTCTTAGATAGGTCTAAAATAGGTCTTAAAAAGTCTTACATTTGACTTGATAAAACCTGTTGAAACCCTGAATTTGAATTTTGGTTTTGCCTTTGTGTGTTTTTTTTGTATGTTGTTGTTGTTGTTGTTGTTTTTACTCTGAAAGTACTAGTAGCCTGTTGACTTACATTATATTAGTGTGTACCAATCCTGTTCCTGGAGCCAGATATTTTGGATGTCTACCTTATCTGATCCATTGGTTTTAGGTTTTGGAGTCTCTTCTAATGAGTTGATCCAGGTGTGTTTGATTAGGGCAACGTTGAAAATGTGGACTGGCTTATGCTAGCAATAAGAAGTATAGGTTTGGTAAAAATTTTATAATATATTTTCAAAAGATGTGTTACATACTATATTTCTTTTGTTAAATTAATTTATATAATTTTATGATACTTCAGAAATCATGCTGATTTGGTTCTTAAGACATATCCAACATAGGCTCATACTGACCCAATTTTCATTATCATTATGAGGCAATTGACCTTTTATGTTCGATTTGATTGGACAGGAATCACAGGACTGATTTTTCTAATCCCTATAGAAAAAAAAATATATAAAGTAGTAATTGCAGGTTGAAGCAAAGTAGTGGAGTAAAAAGAACCAATACAGCACTAAAAATGTACTCAAAGGAAAGTAACTTTAAAACTGTCGGTTGAGTTTAGAGAAGTGGGTGGGTCGGTCAGTCAATCACTGCTTTTGAAAACACTATCGGTTGGGTTAAGGGAAGGAGGATGGTGGGTGAGTCGATCGGTCAGTCAGTCAGTCAACAGCGGCCTCTGGTGAATTTACATGAGAAGAGCAGGTGCAAAAGTCACTCGCGAGAGAAATTTGAGATCTCAAAAAGTGTACACAACGGTCTTTGGATGGATTCGCCAAAATAAAAACTGCAAAAAAGCATAGTTCCTGGGACGTATTTGGCACTCTCCAGAAACATATGTAGTGATTTGTTTTCAGAATGAACCTGGGTTGGAAATATGACTTTGTGTTATCAGTGTTGAAAACCTTTTGATTTGTGAGAGCCATTTTTCACAATTCTTTGACGAATAGAAAATTTAAAAAGGAAAAATTTTATGTTTTGAGTTTTCTGCATTCTTGCTCAACAGAAAAGTTTATATATTTATTTTTTTAAATCTAACTGAATGCAGATTTCCAAATAGTATCGTAAATCTATTTGACCTGTATCAATAATTTCTTTTTTAATGCCAGAGTCAGTTATGGTTTATGCCATTGTGCTTTAAGCAAAGCTGCAAAAATCATTTATTGGCCGAGATCTACTTAAGTCAAGCTTTCGTTTTTGAAACCTTGAAGCTATTTTTGTAACTGGGTCATGTATCCATTCACTCTTTATTCTTATATATTTCAGAGTGCTTTTCATTTGCATTTGTTTCTGGTGTCAGCAGATCTGATTTGCTCCTAATGAAATTACAATGGTTTCAGAAAAAGTGCTTAAACATTTAAGACACTCTTCGCAATGCACAGACATCATTACATAAAAACCAAGATGCACTTAGTAAAAATAAACAGCAAACACATACTTTAAGAGCATTATGGTTGTCATAAATTAGAAAAGATTATACAGTATGTAAAGAAAAAAGAAAATGCAGTTGTCAAATTACACCTGTCATTTCTCTTATGTGAACTGTAGCCAGAAAACATGACAGAAAACCTAACTGTGGGCTCTTCTTGAAGATTAGACTGAGTGAGTCTTTTCATTATCTTTTTTTCACTAAGCACATAGTGAATTGAACTGGATAGTGATTGTTCGTACAATTTATGTTAGGGACATGTTTTTATTATCCATGACTTACCAATAATGTTATATTGCGCAAAATAATTAAAGACCGTTCAGAAATGTGATGCTCTTTTTTGCACTAATACAATTTAATGATGTCACGTCAAAACTGAAATTGTTTGATAAACGTTAAGCATTTAATCTAGATTAAAATGGCTCATTTGAATTCTGCCAAAGGCATTCAGAATAAGTGTGTTATCCGAATAATGACTAAAAAGTAAGTCTTTGAGAACATGTTTCTCAAGCCAGATGGCGCATTAGACCAGGGGCTTATCTCCTGTTTCATCACAAACTACTTGGGAAACTGTTCTACTATGATAATAGGTGATGAAAATAAATGCTGTTCAATAAGACCTACTTGTGCTTAGTAACTGTTTATTCAGTTAATCATGAATTTTGAACTGTAGGCTTACATAAAGTCATAACTGACTAAAGTCATAAGCTGACTAAAGTCATAACTGAACTACACAGAAATTAAATTAAGATGTGGAGGATGCATTTATTAGTGGTATTATCAAAGTAAACACTGCAATCAAACCATTACCGTCATGTAGGACTTTTTGCCATATTTCTTGACAAGATCCCACACGCGGCGGTCTGTAAAGGACCACACACACACACACACACACACACAAACGAAATGCGGATGTTTTTTCTCTCCATTCGCAGTGCGTTATTAAATTCCATAACACACTCACCAGTCATTACTCCTTATTTACATCTAATACACCAGTTTGTCACAGGGGCTTACATTAAACGTTCATGAGTAAATGTGAAACTGCTGAACTGCAGGTAAAGTCCCCCAAAATTACAGGAAACTCTTAAATGAAAGCACTTTACGTAAACACCTTAATTATATTGTCTATTAAGGCAAACAACTAGATTACAGATGTCCATGTAAGCTTAGTCAGTAGTGCCTAAGAGAAATTGAGTTTTATTGATTCAGAAGGGCACTTTTTTTTGTCAGACGGCTCACCGGTTTGACTTTTATTCACCATTATTCATTTTCAAAAGCACCTGGTCCAATTTATTTGTATATGTTTTACTTGAACCATAAACTCTACAGGTGCCTAATAGATGTGTAGCTAACATTAATTAGATTCACTCTAGTGGACTGCGTGCATGTTAGCACGTCACGTTTGATGTGGTAATGTCATAGCAAGAATACACACAGGTTCGAAGACTCCTTGACACCACCTACACTGCAATTCGGTCAGGTATATATTCATGCAAAAACATCAAGGTGAAAGTCATCATAGCTTGCAGAGAATAGATCCAACTTTGAGAATATATAATCGGCATTATTTTTATATATCTCCCGATAAGTGTCCCGCGTTAACGCCTACCACTAAAATACACCATTTGTTTTGACATCATCATTATGTAAAGACATTAATAAACTTTTAAACAATACTCAAATGTCCAAATACTTTTAATGGCCGCCCCATATTCATAACTTTGTTTCATTCCCCTAATCCTCAGTCTCAAAGCCAGAAGCGCCTAACCATATAATTAGCGTGAAGTTTTGTTTTTAAAAACAATTCTTTACGAGACAAAAGCCAAGCGCAATCCACTTTCTGTTATCTCACCTCTCACTGAAAAATGACAGCTTGTTAAGGTCTTACTCTGGACACCCGCGGAGCCATTACAGCACCACTGCAAATTAGAAAGTGTCCTGAGTGGAAGCAAATGTGAATCAGCATGACACTGCAACTCTGCAAACACACGCGTGCACACTCGAGCAAACACCTCCTTGATGCAACACAAGCCTGAATTGGGGCGGGCCACCATTACCGCAGAGACTCAAGTGTACTTCAGCAGAACTACAGGTAATCTTTGTTATTAATCTTCATTACGCTAACAATGGATGTGAGGGTACAGCGCAGGAACAGCACAGCAAAGTACAGTGACAAAGGAGCCACAGTTATATTCCTCGCGCAGCCAACACTTATCATTCCCAATCTCTGTGACAGCAACTTTCTTAAGAAGACAGATCCTAGCACTGAACGCTTTGAGAATATTTTTCGGCACCGCAGGGGAGGCTTTTTTAATGAATGGACTTCCTGCACATGTTTTTTTTCCTATTCGTATGTGGCCGGAGTGTGTGTGTGTGTGTGTTTGTGGAGATAGCCTGCGCCATCTCAGCAGGAGGGGTGAAAAATACTCGTTTTTCTCACCTCTTGCTGGTTCCTGCTCGCAAATCTGCTCTTTGTAAGCAAGTGTGTGTGAGGTCTCGTACCCGGCGATCATCCAGGTCGACTGAACCGGTGTGAATTACTTCTTGGAAAGACTGTGTAACAGAAATTCCGAGTCATGTGTTAGACTTTTTGCTTTAAATTGCTGTGCTTTTGTTTTTAAATGTATGCGTGATATAGACAGACAAGCCGTGTGGTCCTGGCACTGATGTAGAGAGGGATTACTCTCATGAATTGATCTGATAAGGATTACCAGCCTGGCATGTATCTGCCCAGCTAATGACCCAGGTCCAGAGTGGCATTACGCTGTATTACAGCACTACTGCATGCTTTAGTTTGCTCACATAGGCGACATGCTTCACAATAATCCCCTCAGTTCAGCTGTACACATATAAAAAAGATATCACTTTTTTTTTTGGCATGCCCACTCTGGTTTTTCTCTCTCTTTCTCTGTCTGTGTGTGTAACACTTCAATACTTTGATCCACTTATAAACAAGTGATGTGATGAACAGTAGGGAAAAACACACTGGATGCCAGTGTATAGACTGCCAACAGTCTGTCAGGTTAACATATAAGAACTGTTTTTCCCATTGTTTTGAGTTGGATATTTTAAGTTTTAAGTGTAGCTGTACAGCACCGACATTTAAAGAGTAATTTGTCGACAAAATTAAAAATTTACTAAGCATTTACTCAACCTCATGTGATACAAATCCTTTATGAGATCCTTTTTTGTTTTTGTTGAAAACCAGCAACTGTTTTTATCCATAATCGGGGAAAAAAAACTTTTGGAAGTCAATGGCTAATGGTTTCCAAAATTCTTTACAATATCTTCTTTTGTTGTTTATCAAAAAAAGAAAGAAACTCAAATGTGTTTAAACAGTAGCAGGTGAAAAAAGTCTTACACTGTAAAAAAAAAGCTGGGTTTCACACAATCAATTTGTGTTAGGACAACAGGAAAGAACTAAGTTTTGACAAAATTATGGGGATTAAACTAAATAATTAAGCAGCCTAAAAAAACTCAAGAATTGTGTTGTTGTTTCAGCTAATTTTAAATAAGTATTTTTGAACAAGCAGCAAAACAAAAATCTTCGAGTGTACATCAAAATTTAGATTTGAAACTATTTCAAACATGTATTATTGTAAAAAATGTTTTTTTTTTCCAATTCACCTGTACCACTTGTCTTTGGACTGTGGGGGAAACCCACGCGAACGCAGGGAGAACATGCAAACTCCACACAGAAACGTCAACTGAGCCGAGGTTCGAACCAGCGACCTTCTTGCTGTGAGGCGACAGCACTACCTACTGCGCCACTGCATCGCCCTAGTCACAAAATAACTGTATAAAATGAAAAAAAACATGAAATGATAAAATGTAATATCAATTGTACCCAGCTTAAATGTAAAACAAAGAAAAGATAGAAAAGGAGAGACGGGGAGGGAGAGACAGTAGGCCCAGAAGAGCAGTAGAGTCAGAGAAGATAGACTTCAGAGCAGCCTATGGAGTCAGTATGGACCTTCTTGGTGAAAAGGACATATTTTCCATATAATCAGAAGCATATGATTATTTTCATTATTGCATTATCATAGTGTATATTATAAATACACAAATTTAGCTATGTAATCTGCGTATACAGTTGAAGTCAGAATTATTCGCCCCCCTTAAATTTTTTTATATTCTTTCTTAAATATTTCCGAAAATGATGTTTGAGTAAATGATGAGTATGTCTGATAATATTTTTTTTTTTTTCGGGAAAAAGTCTTATTTGTTTAATTTTGACCAGAATAAAAGCAGTTTTTCATTTTTAAAAAACATTTTAAGGTCAGATTTATCAGCTCCTTAAAGCTATATTTTTTTCGATAGTCTACAGAACAAATCTACATTATACAATAACTTGCCTAATTACCCTAACCTGATGAACCTGATGAACCTAATTAACCTAGTTAAGCCTTTAAATGTCACTTTAAACTGGATAGAAGTGTCTTTAAAAACATCTAGTAAAATATTATTTACTGTCATCATGGCAAAGATAAAATAAATCAGTTATTAGAAATGAGTTGTGAAAAAAGCAGCGCATTTATTAATATGTTTGCATTGTGAGGATTTGCAGCCTGTGTGCTGTCAAATGGATAAAGATTTTTCTCAATTTGCTGGTGTTTTATTTTATTATCATTATTTTTTGTGTGTTTTCTTTAATTGCTGCACGTAAAGCTCTCTCGGCCACCGTATGATCGACCACAAACAATATCTGGCCAGAGGTATTATTAGAGCAATAATATAAAATAATAACTAAATAAAACATCATTCTGAAAATTAAAATGTAATCATTACAGAATTGAGACAGCCTACATGGGATGAACAAATAGTAAAGGAGCTTGGAGTGTGCAGTATATCTGCAATAATAATGCCTGCTATATAGTAATTGCTGTTTTACCAAAGTGCAGGCATGATGCATGTCTTCGGAGTCCACAAGCGTTCACTGTGGGGAAAGCCTATTAAAAATCAGCAAGAATGAGATTATTCAAGGCATGTAGGGAAGAAAAGCCTTATATCAGTTATTGTTTTTATATTTACATTTAAATATAGATGAGTATCATATGAGAAAGAGCCATTTTCAAATAAAAAGAACAGTTATACAACAGAAAAATAATAATAATTTCTATTAACTTGCATCTATTTGCTCTGTTTCAATTTTAAAATTGTTTCAAATAAACCAGAGCAGAACATTTGTGTCTCTAAGCAACACTGTGGTCTTTCCTGAATCTTAGTCTTCTGAGAAAATCATTTGAGTCAATAATTAAATGATCCTTTCGTAAAGCCAGTCACTTGCTTTACATTAAAATGAATCAACTGTGTTGAATGAATCATTGAAACTAAAGGTGGCAGTGAATTGCTTATTACAACAGATACTTGCCACCACCAACTTGTGGTTTTAGGGCCATATTTATTATTATTTTTTATATATAAATCTATATTTGAAGAGTTCAGATGCAAAAACCTTTAAGTGCCATCTGAAATGTCCATAGAAAATGTGCATTATTCTCAGTCTCCTTTTTTTATGTTGAGTTATTTCACTTTAAAGACCATAAAAAGTTGTTCTTGGCCATAAAAGTGGAATTACTGAACCTAAACACATGAGCCTGATAAAAATGCTCATTTTAGAAGAACATTTCAGATGGCATTTAGAAGTTTTTGCACGCAAACTCTTCATTTTGTCAAAAATCATTCACTCTTAAAATGGCCAGTCATCTTTTTTTGAAGACAAAAATTCCAGTCTTCTTGTTAATTACAATACTGCTATCAATTATCCTATTGTGATTTGTGAGCAAATTAAAAAATGAACAAAAGTCTGTACTGTTTGAGCTTACACAAAGAGAGTTTTTCTTAACACGTACATGTACTTAACAGCCAAAATACAACGCTAGACTACAGGACTATGGCAGGCTGCAAAGTGAAATAGTGACTGACCTGGCAGGCATAACACAACGCATTTTGAATCTGTGTGAATGTGGATTGTTTTGACAGCTCTTTGTACGCCATCATTTTAAAAAAAATGCTGTATTTTTCATTTTTAGTACACTGCTGTGTAAAAATTCACCTTGATTTTCTGGGTTTTAAGCCATCATTGAAATTTTTTACAAAAAACTATGAGTTACAATAACGTGTTTTTGATTTTAAAAAATACAATCAGACTGAGCCTCAAACTTATAAAAATGACATTTTATAGATTCCTAAGGCATGGTTCAAAGTTATGATATCGATTTGTTCTTGTGCTGCCAAACACCTGTCAAACTGCTCGTTAACGCAAATTTTAGCCAATCACATGGCAGCAACTCAAAGCATTTAGGCATGTAGACATGGTCAAGACGATCTGCTGCAGTTCAAACCGAGCATCAGAATGGGAAAGAAAGGTGATTGTTGGTGCCAGACGGGCTGGTCTGAGTATTTCAGAAACTGCTGATCTTCTGGGATTTTCACGCACAGCCATCTCTAGGGATTACAGAAAATGGTCAGAAAAAGAGAAAATATCCATTAGTGCCAACTGAGTATCATGTCCACGCCACAGCCTACCTGAGTTTTGTTGCTCACCATGTCCATCCCTTTATGACCACAGTGTATCCATCTTATGATGGTTACTTCAAGCAGGATAACGCGTTATGGCATAAAGTGCGAATCATCTCAGACTGGTTTCTGGAACATGACAATGAGTTCACTGTACTCAAATGGCCTCCACAGTCACCAGGTCCCAATCTCATAGAGCGACTCTAGGATGTGGTGGAACAGAACATTCACATCATGGATGTGCAGCTGACAAATCTGCAGCAACTGCATGATGCTATCATGTCAATATGGACCGAAATCTAAGAAATATGTCTAGTACCTTGTTGAATCTATGCCATGAAAGATTAAGGCATTCCGAAGGCAAAAGGGGGTCCAACCCGGTACTAGTATGGTGTACCTAATAAAGTGGCCGGCGAGTGTATGATTTCCAATAAAAAGTCCATATGACACTTTCATTACATTTTTATGTTGATATAAAAAAAAGCTTACAGAAGTTTTGAAAGACACGAAGCTGAGTAAATGATATTTTTTTAGGTGCACTGTCCATTTAAATAATGACAGAAGCCATTTGTTTAGAAGAATAATGATCTTATTTAGAGCTAATGTACTGGCAAGACAGGACTCATTTGAACTTCTCAAATGCAGGGCACGCAGTCCAAACCACGAATCTCTCTCTCCTTCTTTTCTCTTGCCACATCCAGACAACCTCTGCCAGAATCAGAGGACAAAACTCTCCTGTGTGGCTCAGACAGGAGGGAACATAATGAGGGTCTCAGGGGCATTATTAATATTGGATTGGGAGACGGCCCGAGTGGAATACCACTTGAATCATCCTCATTCGGATTCAGCTCTGAAAGCAGGTTGAATGTGACTGCGGTGATCAGAGTGCAACAGAACAGTCTGTTCCATATCTCATTTCTCGCCTTCTCTCTCCCGCCATCGCTTGCTTTCCTCTCTTTCTCCTACCTGAATGTTTGCAGGTGCGCATGTAGGAGTTCTTAGGCTATTCTGGAGCTTGTCTCCCCACTCAGCTGACCCTTTACTGAGGATGCACATCTGCACTTAGGAGCTGTTCTGCATTCATTTTGCTTTGACTCTCTCATTGCAAACAGTAACAGATGGTGAAATGATGACTGTATATGGTGTGGGGAAATTAGAAAGGCTCAAAATGTAACTGTAATGGGGACGAGTGCCATTTAGACTTCCTTCAGTCAGCTTCAGAGCAAATTATTGGGGGGAATTAGAGGGAAACTGTTTTGTTTTGGTCCTGATGTGCAGTGTGTTTTTATGCACTTTGACCCACGAAACTGATCAATAAAGGGCACTTCCTGAATCTGTGTGTTTATGCGTGTGGGACAGACTCATGGATCAGTGTATATTCACTGATAATAGCTGAATGAATGTAGGAGATAAACAGATGTAGGTTAAGCTAAAAGAAGATGATCAGCGGTATATAATGGTTCAAATGGATTGCGATTAAAAGGATTTTGAGGTAGATACTATTAATCAACATATTAAAAACAAATATATGTAGATAAATCTTTTGCAAGAAACTAAAGTAGAAGTTTGATGTGGCAGTTTTTTTAACATTTAAAGTCAGTGGTGATCAGATTAAGCTAACTAAGAATATAATAGACTTGTGGATAGGCTATACTATACTATACTATACTATACTATACTATACTATACTATACTATACTATGCATAACTATAGTACCTACACAATACAATACACTTTACTACCCTATACTATAATAAATGCTTTAAAATGCCGGGTTTCAACTTTGCCAGATTTACCCAGGAGCAATAGGGACAATCACCCAGAATGGCATCTTGCTAGGGGTGGCATGGGGAGACACATAAAAAAAAAACATTTGCCGAATTTTGCATGCACAAACTTGTTATTCTCTATGTAAAGCTAAAACAATGCTGGTGAAAGTAAACTTACGCATGCACGCGCCACTCCTGCTTCCCACTTTGGCAATCATTTGTGGATAGCTCCTTGTGAATTTCAATTTTGAGACATTTCAAATATTTCCGCTCTCTTGTACTTGCCACCCTCCAGCACCTAGACTGCAGCTCCCCACAGAAAGTTTGACCAGAGGAAAAATGTTCATGCTCAACTGAGCTAGTTTCTCTCAAGGTTTTTTCCTTCACTTTTGCCAATTGGTGAATTTTGTTCCTCGCAACTGTGGCCACTGTTTTACTTGGTTTGGGACTTGTGGAGCTGTGCATCGATGGAAGTTTGAAGTATACCAGACGTTTTCTAAATATGAGGGAGATTAAAATGTCTCCACTGCTTACCATTAAAAAATCTGTAATGCTAACTTAGTCGTGTCAAACACGTCTTAGCCAACCACATAGTGGCTTTTAATCTCCTTTCCTGCAAACTGCCTAAGATGCTAGGGGTGTTAACGTACACTGGTCTGACAGTTCGGTTTAGTTACAATTATCCTGCCAACGATTTGGTTCGATTCGATATCGCAGTGCATTGGCGATGCTTTCCATAAACAATTTGATATTTTACTTAGCAACACAATAATTCTTGTATTAAAATATTGAATTTATAAATATATTTATATATTATTTCTAATACATTTTTGTCCTTTGATATTATTTTGAATGTATTAAACAAAACCCAAGTACATGCAAAGAACAGCATGAGCATTTATAGCAAATAAACAAATGTAAATATTATCTTGGTCGCTTTTTGAGCATTGTTGAGTGAGTTCTTAAACGCCTATGATTGATCATGCGCTCAACAGAAAAGGCTGCTATTAGCTCTAACGGTCTGCTCTGGGTCTGTTCAACAAACAGTGACACGGTGGTGACACATTATAGACGGCGACACGGTGGAGAAAACTTGCTCTGCAGACATGCTGGAATAAAATAATTAATTTTGACACCCCTAAAAGAAACAGTGTTAGTATAAGCTGTTTTATTATTTATATTGCTTTCTACATGTTTCCTGAAATAGAGAAACTGTTTCTAAAAATTATACCCAATATACTGAAGAACTTCTGGTGAAAAAAAAATAAAAACCGTTTCACTTAGGAACCTATCATTTGCTTTGGGTATCAATATTGTTTAGCTTATTAATGTTTTTGGACAATCAAAATAAAGGTAACCCTCGACTTGAATTATTAGAATAATTAAGAACCACAGTTCAGTCAAAATTCTTCATGAATGCTCTACTTTAGATTTTCAGATCTGGGGTGATCTATGCCTTTAAGAGATTCTGTCTGCAGCACAAAGTTAATTGAAAATAATGATTACATTTGTTCAATATGTTCAGTAAAGATGCAGTAAGGATATTAAACATGGCATAAAACATATACATGTGGAATTTTCATCAGAAACAAACTCTATGTACTCTTCCGTGTAGTAAAAAAAAGTCTGTGATTACACTACGCAAGGCCAATTACAAAGAATTGATCTCATTTCCACTGTTGTAGACTGTTTAGTCGACATTAGGCCAATTTTGCGATAACGTTTAAAAGGGATCCTTCATTTACCCCCCTCACTCCCTTCTCTGGCGGCCATTTTGCAGATTTAACGCAGCGAGAGGAAATCCCACCATAAATGCTGATTAACTCTATATCTGCTCCATTCATTTTAAGTCAAAGCGTTTTGCTGTTTCTCCCCCGATAGCAGCGGTGGAATCTGCAGGCCTCTCAGGTGTGATGAATTGGTGGTGTCCTTGGCACAGTTCATTTGCAATCCATTACAGCGCATTAGCTTTGTGTCAGAGAGGAACCCAAACACCATGCATCACTAAAGTGAGGGGATGCGATCAGATACCCCAACCTACACCCACATACCATCGACTCACAGAACACGCTAGAATTTCAATTTGTCTTTTATAAAGTGTGCTGAAATTAGGCCAGAACTTTTTAAAGAAAGTGGGAAAGAAAAACAGGAAGAAAACTGAAATGATGCCCATTTAAGGCTCTGGAAATTTTGCTGTGTTTTTTCTAGAATTGGCTTTGCCTTAGATGCATTTTTATATATATATATATATATATGCTGTGTTTAGAATGAGAGTTTATAGTATACAACAGGTATATGTAGTACTAAAAGAGAGTAACACTGAATACATTTACAGTACATGGACATCAGTAATCAAATTATTTGCCTTAATATGATTAAGACAATAATGTCATAAAGGTGTTTACAAGAGTTGTTTTTTAAATGTTCCTTTCATGATTCTGTTCTATATGTTATAGCACATTATTTGATTAAAGTCACTGAGCTATTCACATTTACTCCAGAGTTTCGACTTTAACTGTAGTTTGGCACTTTCACTTTCATTCAGGAACATTTCATTCATGCCGCTGTGACAAACTGAAACACTGAATGCGAGTATGAACTGCTGGAAGAGTGTTGTTTTCATTGAATTTAATACCGCATGCCAAATAAGAAGAAAAAAAAAAACGTTGCATTATGCACTGTGTGTGTGTTTGTGGTCCTTTACTGACTGGATAGAGTCAGAGAATAGTGCAGAGAATAGTGTCAAACAGTTGTGTGTATAGACTATCCTGTTGCAAAATGCAGTGAAAAGTCCTACTTGATGTTGTTTACATGTTTATACTGCACTTTAATAATGTGACTAAAATTGGCATACTCCCCATGTCTTAATTCAATTTCTGTTTAGTTCAATTATGACCTTAATTAGATTAAACTAATCAAAAATTGCTGTTTAGATGGTCGACTCTTAATCAGAGTATTGTTTTAATCGTATGAAAATTGGATTATCGGTGTCCATGCAAACATTCTCAAGTGTCTGCTCCAGATAAAAGCAGCACAACTAAAGTGACAAAAGTAAGAACAAACTATAATCATTTGTATGCAATGCGCAACAAATCTCAGACAGTAAACTGAAGCCTTTTACCAAATTAGCTCGGCCTGATTCTAACATAATGGACAAATAAATATGGAACTTTCTTTGTTGTGCTCAATGTAGACAGCTTATAGTTGAAACAACAAAAGTTGAATCGAGTTTAGACATATGTAAACAGCCAATAAATACACTTTTTTTCAAGTGTTTGCGGTTGGTAAGATTGTTTTTGTGTTTTTGAAAGAAGTTTCTTGTGCTCACTCATATTATCAGTAAACACAGAGAAAACTGTAATATTGTGAATTAATATTATTAAATTTTTTAAACAACTGTTTGTTTGAATTATATTTGTAGCCACACTTATATGTAAGGGGTAGTTCACTCAAAAATGAAAATTCTGTAATCATTTGCTCATTCTCCAATTGTTTCAAATTAGTTTGAGCTGAACACAAAGCAAGATATACTGAAAATATACTGAAAAACGTTGAGCTGAACACAAAGCAAGATATACTAAAGAAAAGCCTTGAATTTCATGATATTTATTTCCTAATATGGACATCAATAACTTTTACAATGTATATATATAACAAATTACAATGCATTTTTATCAATAATAACAATATCATAATCATTTTTTTGTTGACTAATATTTGATTAATATCCAGGCACATGTTCATGTTTGGCATCTGCAAACAGTAAACCCAACAGGCACAGAATGTCAGCATGGTGTCAGATTGACGTTGTACCCCAACGTCATGAGACGTAGCTTTTTGTTTGTAAATGAAAATCAGGTTGACGTCAGCATTGCATTTTGGTTACGTTCCAATAGGGCTGCATGATTTTGAGGAAAAAATGTAATTGCCATTTATCTGATCAAAATTGTGGTTTGAGATTTAAAATTCGATTCACTATAATATCATTAAAAAGCTGCTGGTTTGATGTGGTGGTTTTAACAGCACCAAGGAAAGACCAAACATAATCACAAAGTAAGCTACACTAGTATACTGTTTATTTAAAAACATTTTTTACAATAAAGTTTTCAGTTGTCATGAAAAATGTAGAAAATAACTACAGTATTTTAAAAAATAAATGATGTATAAAATCTTTTATAGAGATATATAAAAGCTTTAAACCTTTACATGTAGATAATTACATTTTTCATATTGATTTCATGACATTCCCAGTGCATTGACAATACTTTCCATACACAATTTTAGATTTTACTTCACAGCACAATAATTCTTATAATTAAATGTATATTTTATAACTACATTTACATATTATTTGTTATACAATTTTGTCCCTTAACCTAATGAGAAATTATTATTTTTTGAGTGATTTCCTACATCCTTTGGGTTAAAAAAAATTCTACAATTTAGAGTTTTACATTTTGTTTTTATTTTTAATTTTACAGCATGTCCACTGTAGTGGACCACAGGACCATTTTAGTTTAAAACGACTGCCAAACTCAGACAACAAAACTGTACAGGATATGGCTGTAAAGGGATATTAATCCAATATTAATGTCACAAAAGCTAAACAAAAGCCTTTTTACCTTTTGCATTGAAATTCCTGAAACAGTTTAGTCTGGAAGAGAGCCGAACTCAAAAAAAAAAAAAGTGATGTTATTCTAAAACAAATTTAACATAAAAGCGATTTAAAACTGACTGTCATTCTCTAATCGTCTCTAATTCTCTAATTGTCTGATTGTCAGACTCTAAATCAGAGTCTCCCTCAACTTATCCTATAAAGAATCCTCTCTGCTTCAGTTCTGCCCCTTACAACATGCAGTCATTTATTACATTGAGATGGTCCTGGTGTCCACTATAGTGGACTTTTAAAATAGTGTGATATTTTTAACCAACAAACAGCTTTGTTAACAACTTTGAAAGCTAAATGTATTGTTCCTGACACTTTAAGAAACAAACATATATGTAATAATAATAGTAGTAAAAGAAAAAAAAATTGAAAAAGCTAAATTTTACATACCTCTCTCTTTCCTATAAAATGTGCTTGTTTGTATGCTGGCCCTTTTGGATGCAGTGTACGAACTAGTTCCTAGCATGCCAGCCAATCAAATGACATATCACTAGAAAGAGTAGCTCAAAATATTCAAAGAAAATTCATGAAAACACAATGTCCACTACAGAGGACACAAGTTAATAGGTGGGGTCTCAGGAGGTTAATACACGCAGTGATTTTACCTGCTCAAATAAAACATTCTTTTTGAACATACTAAACAAATCTCAAGGACATGGACAAAACAACATGAGCATTTATAGCAAATAAATAACTGTATTTTTAACTAAATGTATTATCTTGCTTGCTTTTTGAGCGTTGTAGAGCAAGTTCTTAAACACCTGTTTGATTGGTCTTTGTGTTCCTGCACTCAACAGAAAGGGCTGCAGTTGGCTCTAGCAGTAGCGTGGCTCTGGCGTTATTCACCAATGAATGAAGCGGATACGGATAGTCGGCCACGGTTACAGTGTATAATGCACAGATATCACAGCTAATCCATGATAAACATGGTGGAGAAAACTCGCGCTGCAGAGTAACTATGATGTCTATCAGACGTTGGATTTTGGTTGTCAAACCTGACAAATACATGTCAGTAATTGACATCATTATAGTGTTGGTTTAAGATGTTGGCACGATGTTGGATTTTGGTCACTTTCCAACACAACCTAAAATGAACAAAATATCAACGTCATTTCAGCTCGTTATTGGACGTTAAAATAACTCTGTCCTTAGGGGCTTGCAACCTAAACCTAACCTAATACTAACGTCTTATGAAATGGCAATCTCCAGTTTCTTTGACTTGATAGTTTATCTGTCTGTCTGTCTGTCTGTCTGGCCATGTTCATTTCTATACAAGGATTGACATCTTAATTTTTTTAATTGCTTCATTTTAATATATTTACATATTGAATTTTTAAAATATATGCATAATATACGAGATTCTCAGCACGGCGTGTGACATTGAAATGTCTTCTGACGCTCTAGAGGAGACACGTGCGAGATTACTTCAAGTCTTGTCCTCAAGAGAGCAATTTAAGGAGCGGAAGACTCCATTTGCTCTCCATTTTCTCTTATTGCCATTTAATCTTATCGCTGTCAATTGAGAAATTAATGAGATCTTTTTCCTATCCTATGGGCGAGTCTCACCTTGGAGGAGATCATATCGTAGCACATGCTGCTTAGTGTTTGCTCCAGTCCTGATGTATTACAGGCCTCAAGCGTAATGTTTCATACAGGACAACACTCTGACAGTCCATTAAGATGTCCCCAAACATTACCGTGCATAATGTCATATTCATTTATTCATGATCTTATTTCGTGCCATGGGTACTCACATAATGAGCATACTGTATGTGCTGTTGGTGAGGCTCTGGCTCTGTGGAGGATGGACAGAGATAAGTGGTGTAGTTAGAGAAGGGGGTATACTCTTAAAATATACCCCAAGTTTATTTATTTTTAAAGGTCCAGTGAAATTAAAAGTATGTTTTTTAGATGTTAGTTTCAGTTTGGTCATTTTTAGGATATCTATGTGCTCCAAAACCGTGACGAATTTTGCATTTAGAAGATATAAAACTGTTATAAACATCTAAAGCTTTGTTTGTCACTTCCACCTAAATAGATCAACAATTATTTTACGTCATCTTATACTTCAGTTACTCCTCAAATTGACCATTTAAATACTGTCTCCTATCTAAAATGCCCCACCCCCTTCAAAATGCTTCTTAATTGCTTTTCATTTTATACGCTTGAACTCAAGCATTCTCATTGGCAGAGCTGTGATAACAACAAAACGCTATTGGTTGTTTTCTTTTAAGGGAAGGAGCTACTCTATGTCAAACCCTCTTTTAATTTTTCAGTGGCGATTACATCAAACATCAATTAAAAAATGCACATTTAAAAGCACTTCATAAGATCTTTAAAGCAAGAAATCACGTGCATCACGTGTTATAATATAACATTTAAAACTAGCATTGATATTAATATAACTATGTATTTCGAGTGAAATACAAGCTTTTTTGATGCTTTTTTAAAAGCTATTATGTTTGATACACACAGGTGCATGGTATCACACTCTTTTTGCAGCACATGCACCAGACACTTTTACAAACACATACAAAGACTCAGCAAGAAAGACAGTGCTTTGGAATGCACTAATCGTCTTGCACTTCAGACTGCCTGCTCTTAAATATCACGCCATGTCAAAATACATACAGTATTTATGTAAATCTCATGTATAACCATTTAGTAGCAGTATAGTATAGTCAGCTAGTTCCCAGATGGTTGTAGGTTTCAAATATTTATATTCCTAAGCTCTCCACTATGTTCTATTTTTGTATTTCTCTATTAATACATACTGTAGCACTGTAGTCCTGTGAGACAGGACATTTCACTTGACTGTAAATCTGCTCATTTAATAACAATTATTCTCTCATTTTGCATGTAAGAAGTGCTAGTATTTTTAAAATATAAAATATCTCCCTGAATTGCTTTAGGGGCAATTGTCGAAATTTTTGCAGATTTATTGAAAAAGAAAAACTGAAATATCACATGTTCCTGTGTTTAGACCCTTTGCTGTAACACTCTTTAACCAGGTTGCACATTTGCACTATAGACACTTTCTTAATCACGCTATGTCTCTTGGAAATCTTGTGCACCTCAAATTGTGCTTCATACAGGTGAGTGGGCTTAACAAACCACCTGTAGTAAAACTGTATAAACATTCTTCTCTTTATTTAAACTTTATCTTTCAAGGACTCAATAATGAACTCGATGTTTGCTATAAATGTACTATCTTGTACTGCTTGCTTCAACCTTGAATAACTATTTTCCACAATATTAACCTTAAATACCTCTTTTGCACAATATTCACCTTTAATACCTCTCTTCCACAATATCCAGCACAATATTGTTCAGTTTAATGTAAATGTACTTGTATAGCCTGTCTTAGTTAAGTATCTTATTGTATATGTGAGTTATACATAGTTTTTTTAAAAAGCTCTTACTGTATGTCCAGTGTTGTGTTTGTATTCATGCTTAATTTACTTAGCACTATTGTCCAAGAAGACATAACATCTCTGTATGTCCACACATGTAGCTGTCCATTGTGCATATATATACAGACAGACAGACAGATAGACAGACATATAGATAGATAGATAGATAGATAGATAGATAGATAGATAGATAGATAGATAGATAGATAGATAGATAGATAGATAGATAATAGATAGATAGATAGATAGATAGATAGATAGATAGATAGATAGATAGATAGATAGATAGATAGATAGATAGATAGATAGATAGATAGATAGATAGATAGATAGATAGATATATAGATAGATAGATTATATATTTTTCTAAGCTAATTAAATAAAAAACAGACTTTAAAACACCACAAATGGCTGAAAATGTTGGCAGAAATTATGATTCTTTTCTAAACGGGGGCTTATATTTCTGACTCAATGAACAAAACTTTAGGTAACCTAAATATGTTGTGTTAAAAATATGAAACAACTGATATTCGCTGGTTTAAGCCTTGGCTGGGTCAGTTAACATTTCTGTGTGGAGTTTGCATGTTCTTCCCATGTTTGCATGAGTTTCCTCCGGGTGCTCCGGTTTCAAGTCCAAAAGACATGTGGTATAGGTGAATGGGGTAAGCTAAATTGTCCGTAGTGTATGTGTGTGAATGAGTGTGTATGGATGTTTCCCAGTGATGGGTTGCAGCTGAAAGGGTATCCGCTGTGTAAAACATATGCTGGATAAATTGGCAGTTCATTCAGCTGTGGTGACCCCTGATGAATAAAGGGACTAAGCCGAAGCAAAATTAATGAATGATTTTAAGGGATTTATTGTCACATTATTTAAAAAACACATGCAGTAGGTGGTTAAAAAGTATGATGCAAAAACAACATGCAAAACACTCAAAAAAAATTGTAGAAAAAGGTGTCTTTCATTGCAAAAAAAAAAAAAGCAAAGCAAAACAGATGAATGTTCTTAAAATACCAAATGATGCACATCTGATGACATTTAGGGGAGGTTATATGCTATGCCAACTGATAGAAATGTATATACACCAATGCCCCTGCATATACCTCTACTACACCACTGACTGAGACATTTCCACCTCTGCAGACCCGCGGTTAACACCTAGCTGCTGAGGTGCTGACAGTCACGCTCCTCCATCCAGACAGGAACATACGGCCAAATCCGCCCCCCTCTGCGGCTGTGCTCCAGACTGAGGACAGCAAATGCACAGGCAGAACCGCTGGAGAACACAAGCAATAATGAAAGCGATTTCCAAAGTCACACACAGTCGTTATGCCTACCAGTGTTACAATAACAAGCACAAATATAAATTAAAAGGATATTTTACCCAAAAATTACAATTCTGTCATCATTTACTTTCCTTTTACTTGTCACAAACCTGTTTAAGTTCCTTCTTCTGGTAAAAACAAAAGAATTAAAATCGCAAACCGGTAACGATTGACTTTCATAGCACTTGTTTTTCCTACAATGGATGTGAATGGATACAGGGTTTAGCATTATTCAAAATATCTTATTAGGTGTTCACCATCAAAAAAGGAAGTCATAAAGGTTTAAAACCACTTGAGAGTAAGTAATTAGTCAGAAAAATGATGCATTTTGAGGTAAACTATTTATTTAAGCTGATAGATGATCTGCATGAGTTCATTGTTCAAAGTGGTAGTGTTTGATACTCTGCAGTGTAGGGATATGACATGCGTGTTTGAACAGCTTATGAATAGGCAGAACTGCTGGAGAAGAGAAGCAATAATGAAAGTGATTTGTAAAGTCAAGCAAAATTGCATAGTCTTTAGCTTCAACGAGATGACAAAGTGCAGCTCCTTCCCATGAAGCAAAAAAAGTTCCCAAAGGACAACATTAGCGAAATATATATTTTCATTTATTAGGTGCAGGGGAGCAGGCCTCATTAAGTGTGTTTTATTGGTTGCCTTTTAAAAATATATGCATTGTGCTACACGCTGCTCTTTTCCATGTTTCCCTGCAACAACGTGTGACCATTGTTAGATTAAGCTGTATTGTGGCTTAACTGCTCTTGGGTGGCTTAACAATGTATCAGATGACTCTAATAGAAAAAATAAGTAAGCTGGCCAAAGTTTTCACAGGGAGAAGATGTTATTGAATACGCTGAATAACGCAGTTCCTTAGCATCAATGTTAACCCTTTGTCTTTATGTAACTTAACCCAAAGTACTGACAGTACTAGCAACAAACAAACCATTCTGTGTTTACTAGGCTCTGCAGGACCCTTTTATAAGGTGTTTCAGCTGTTGTTTTGCTTATGGCCCGAGTGTAAGGTACGGTTCGGTACTCTTTTATGGCCGTTTTCACTGTCAAAAGGTACCTAAAAGCGAACCGTATACTTTACCACTTTTTGGGTAACCTTTTAGAAGGGTTTCAGCACAAAAAAGGGCACCAAAAGGCTGAGCTAGACGTGCAGCTGGACACTATTGGTTTACAGAGATACAGCCCTAGCTTGAGCACAAGCAGAAGAATAAAAACAAACAAAGCGTAATTTTAAAATAAACAGCCAAGACTTTACACCATAATAATATATACATATAATAACGAGCAATGGTCGAACTAAGCATAAACAAACTTTGTTGTTGCTTTGACTTAAATGCACATAATCTCTTTACCATATTAAAGGGCCAGTACAATAAAAATATCCCATTCCAAAGGTTTTAGATCTAAGAGGTGTCTTACCATTCTATAAAAATCCTAAAACTTGTACGATAAAATTAATAATGCACTGTAAAATCATGCCATATTATTCAAGCAGTTTGAATGATGCATTTTAAAATTTTGATTACGTGGACTTTCAGCATAGCAACACACAACTCTAACTCTATAAATAAAATGATGTTTTGGTGGCATTTACTAAAGACGATTTTCCAAAAAAAATCGGATTGGTTTTTAGCAGTTTTATTGTGCATTTATGCAAACTTAAAAAAAAAGTTTTTTTTTTTTTTTTTTTTTTTTTTTTACTGTCTCAAATTCAGGGCTTAATTTGTGCAGGTGTTCTGAAGATCTGTGCTACCTCCTCAAAATGTGCTACTGGTAGCTCAATCTGTCATATTTCAGCTAAAAAACTGGGTTAGTGCATTTTGTCAGCTTCAAATGTCAATCAGAATGAGCTACTCTAATAAACTAATTAAATGTAAATGTAGTTAGTTTCGAGGGATAACACATATTGTCAGCTTCAAATATCTATCGAAATGAACTACTACTCTATTGAATTATGTAGAAAAAGGTGTGGCAGCTTCAAATGTCTATCAGAGTAAACTACTGCCTTATTATTATTTTTTTATTTCATTAGTTTTATATTTAATTAGTTTATTAGAGTGGTTCATTCCGATTGACAATTGAAGCTGACAGAATGCGCTATCCCTGTATTTTTATTTTTATTTTTGCTGAAATATGACAGATTGAGCTGCCGGTAGCACAATCTGAGGAGGTAGCACAGATCGTCAGAACACTGGAACACGCCGGAGCTGGATCCGGCACCTCTGAAATCTGATTCGGCACCTCATTTTACTGAGCCCCCTCCACTACCGCCCTCTTCCCCCGACAGAAATTAGAGCATACTAACTATGTACAGATGCCTTAAACCATGCCGAAGGGCGATTGTCCCCCCTTCACTCTTCCCTGACGGCCTGCGCTCACACTGCATTTATCCTTCCGAACCAGAGCATGCTTATGTCATCGATGATGTGAGTGTTCAGTTTAACAGGAAGAGAAGCGCTCTTGCTCAGTACAGTGGAGATTGCTTTAGTCATATCATTTTAGTTGTTTGGGATGCAATGACTTGCAGTCAAATTTTTCGCCAAAAAGAACCACAACTTTTGACGCTCATAAATAATCTTAAAAATTCTTGTGCTGCACATATTAGGAGGTTTGCTGAAACTGCAGCTGCAGTTGACGTGCAGCGAGGGCGTCTTTAACAAACCACAACAGGTTGTGTTCATTGAACGATTAATAAATCCATATGAAACAGTCCCTTAAAAGTGAAATCTCATCTTCAGTTTCGGGCTCAGGCGTGCTTTGCACTCACACTATAAGTGCACCTTGCCAAAGCCGAACCTAACCGCACTCTGGCACATCTCTTCCAACCGGGCCACAGCCGGCTAATTGAGCCACGCCTGGGCTTGATTTGGAATTTCACAGTTCAGATAGCATAATGTGAGTGCACCCTAAATTTTTGGCCGGTTAGTGAAATGATACATTTGTTTGTCCAAAATTCCCGAAAATACAAGACATACACTACAGTATCAGGTTTCTCACAAATATATAGTCATCCTACTCATCTTTTCTCTCTTTTCTCTAAGTGGGAGATCAGGTATAATGCTCCACATTGTGTCTGTATTGATTCCAGCACTGCTACAGACTTTGAAGGCTATTGATGGGAAGTAAATGGTGCCCTGTGTCTCATTCTGATGGTACGAGTATCTCCTCCCTCACCGTATTTTTTTTCTTTTCCTTCTCTGTCACACATTGTCCTGTTCTGTTGGGTAACAACACACAATTCTATGCTGGAAATTCACATCCAATTTTAGTTGCAATCCCGGAAGCCATTGTGAATTATGGAGGGGATGCTTTGTATGGTGGTCCGGGTCCAAAGGGGCCAAGCAGTGCTGTTGTTGAGCAGAGCCGCTCAGATGGCTGTGTTTACATCAGGCACCAGTGCTGGCAAAGCCTCCAGTCACAGCAAATGGTGCTGTTGGCTAAACATACTGCTGTCAGGAGACTGCCACTGTCAACTTCATCTGGGAGAATTCAACAAGACCGGCTATCTCAGGGAAGCCAAAGTCTTGAGGCGCAGTCTACATTTCAGCCTTAAGCCCAAGAATCAAGAAAGGTTGTTAGGCTGAAGGTGTTTAGGAAACTGCATTTACCTATTGAAGGTATAGTTCGTCTAAAAAATCCAAATTCTGTCATGATTTACATACTCGTCTTTCACTTGTTCCAAACCTGTTTGAGTTTCTTTCTACTGTTGAACACACACACATAAAAAAAACGATTTACTAAAGAACGTTGTAAACCAGCAGCCACTGACATTCATAGTAGGAATCAAAAATAATAAGCTGTGTCTTATTTCAGAGGCTAATAAGCATTAATAAGCGTTAATAAGCGGTGATAAATTTTAAAATGTTTTTTGAGTGATTTTAAAACTTATTTTTAGCAATCTGACGGCAATGTGAGTGTACAAATGCTGGAAATATATTTCCTTTGATTCATACATGTACACATAAAAATGTAAACTTTAAAATCCCGTTTTAGTAGAACATTTAATACTCTTTTTGTTTATTAACATGTCTTTAGATATTCAAGTAAAATGAAACTTAGTTCATGCAATTAAAACTGCAATCCGATGTTTCTTTTTTAAAAACATCCTGCCGTATCAGTGTGCGATGAATCTTGGGATGTTCAAGGTTGCGAAGGATCCACCGGTTGTGTCCTTTATACCTGGAAAACGAAGGATGCATTTGAAGGAGCCTTCGAATTTCTTTGAAATGAGATGGTCTTCGATGACTTAGCACCTTTTAAATGCATCTTTCGGAGAATGCAGCCTCTGAAATGAGACACAGCTAAAAAATAGTGAATGTCAATGGCTGCCGCTTTCCAACATTCCTTAAATATCTTCTTTTATTAACATATAAACTCCAACAGGTTTGGTTAAGGAGAAGGATGAATAAATGAGGATGCAGTTTTCATTTTTGGGTAAACCCTCTCTTTAAGGTATTCTGAGAGGTTTTAAAATGTTGGTACATGGATGATCAGTGTGGGTTTCCTTTAAAACAGTATAACTCACTGTGCTTAACCACCAAAGTATAGTGCATCATTGGAAGACTTAACAAGCTTGGTTTCATGAAATCATATATGGTCATACCTCCACACTTATTTAAATTAAAGGGCATTCTGTGGTTTTGATTAAATGAACTATAAAAATATCTCGATTGTAATGAGTGATTATTTGAGTCACTGTTGCCTTTCTATTAGCTGAAACCAGTCTGGCCAATTTCTCTGACCTCTGGCATCAACAAGGCATTTGCGCCCACAGAACTGCCGCTCACTGGATAGTTTCTCTTTTTCAGACCATTCTCTGTAAACCCTAGAGATGGTTGTGGGTGAAAATCCTAGTAGATCAGAAGTTTCTGAAATACTCAGACCAGCCCGTCTGGCACCAACAATTTTGCCACATTCAAAGTCACTTAAATCACCTTTTTTTCCTCCATTCTCCATTGACCCAAAACAACTTTTCAATTTAAGAAACATACATAAAGGGAATAAACAGGGATTGTTTGATTTCAATGTCAGCTATACAAATAAAAATCAACCCTTTCACGTAAATATCCAAATCAGCCTAACATTTGTCCTGAAAACACTTTTTTAGTCACTCTGAAAACTGAGGCAGCTCTGGGTTCATAGTGGGGGAAAAGATGTGCACCTGGTGTCATAATTCAATCAAAATAATTCATGTGTAAAACGAATGCAGGGATCTGCGTGTGCCAGGACACAAACATTAGCGCTTCACAAAAGAGCTGACGATGAGCTTATTTTTCTGAAGATAATCTCAGGAACAGGTTGTGCGAGGTGTCAAAAGAGACTGCTGTTATCATCTCTTTGTACAGATGTGCCCATAGATAAGTATGCGGTTTGGGTCACAGATGATGATGATGATGATGATGATGAAGATGAACTTCCTGTCAGCTGTGTCATTTTTGCCCTCTGTTCTCCCACTTTCCACATCTCGGCTAGTATCTGAACTGTGAGCAAGAAAGCGTGTGTGTATGTCTGCCTGTGTTTTTTCTTAGAGTAATAAGGAACAATATGAATTTTTAATGAAGAGCAGCATGGCTTCTCTTTACTCTCTCAGATCGTCAGATCGCTTTCCAGGACAAGGAGTCTCTAATCTTCACAGTGCTTGTATGCATGTGTGAATGCATTCACACACTCGGGAGTGAACAGAGACAGTGGAGCTAAAATATGAAGAGTGTCATGTTAAAATACTTTCTCCTATCGTGCTGCAATCCGCAGAGTCAGCTGTAAGCAAGCTATTTGTACAGTGATTTGCTGAAGAGTATAAACACAGTGGCTGTGATGTATAGGGCACAATAGTAACTGCCCGCTTTGGTTGTCATTGGTTTTAAAAGTAATTGTGCTATTAATTTTCTCGGCAGGCATTTCCAAAGCATTTCATTTTATCCAGAGATGAGATGGTGCATAATATGCATTATAAATGAACTTGGGTTTTGTGTATTTTTTGTCACTTTTGATTAGTTGCGTTTATCTTTTTTTAAGAAAAAAAAAAAAGTTTTGACACCAAATTTTGAAATGGTATATTTAGGGCTCTATTTTAGTGATCTGAGCGCAAAGTCTAAAGTGCATGGCGCAAAAGCATTAAGAGCATATTTGAATCCACTTTTGCTATTTTAAGGATGAAACAATACGGTTTGCGCGGCAGCGCATGGTCTAACAGAATTCTGCTTATTCTCTTAATGAGTTATGGGTCTGTTTTGAGCATAACAAGCATTAAACCAATCAGAGTCTCGTCTCCCATTCCCTTTATGAGTCAGTTGCGTTGCACCATGGCACATTTACTATTTACATGTGGACATTGTAAGTAGAAAAATTTAACACTTCACTAGCGAGAAAACAGCTTCAGCGTGAGGCTATAGAATGAGTCTCCTCCATTTGGCCTCTTTACTTTCTCTTTACTTCTTTTTTACTCTTTACTCCTTTACTTTTGTGGATAAGAAAACGGTCCAGACAAGACATCCATTAGCCTGCATATTTAATTTTGTTTGTTAAGCACAAAGATTTGTTTCAAAACTATTTCGAAATTCATTCTCCGGTAAACAAATAAATGGACAATAATAATGAAGTGCGGTCAGAAATTTATCCAAAGTTATATCCAAACACACGTCTTATTCTTATGCCCCATATGCTGACGCATACTTCTCCAAAATCTTGCAGATGGACACATCTAAACTAGTTTTTATAAAAACAAATATAAATATGCATATAATACATAATAATAATACTAACACTATACAAATGCAAATTGTCATGAATAAACTGAAAAAAGCTAAGCTATTTCAGTTCCTCAAAATAGCAACGTGCCAACAACGCAGCTTAACACACTTCCTTTTCAGACTAGCACACCCATGAGTCCACAAAGTGGTGCAAATGGATTTGCTATTTAAACAAAGTGGCACAAAACGGAAAATTACAGTTGCGCTGGTCTGAAAATCAAACAAATCAATCCAAACACGTCTTGTGCCTTATTTTACCGGTTGTATGATCGGGCCCTTAATGTTTACTTGTAAGTTGCTTTGGATAAAAGCATGTGCTAAATGAGTAAATGTACTGTATATTTAAGTGTACATGTATTTGTTATGTTTATAGATTTGTTTACATATTCAGATTTTAAACGGTTTTTGACCAATTACTTTATGATTGGTGAATCTCTCTTTAAAACTATAGATGGTATACAGCTCTGGAAAAAAAAAAATCTTTGGATTTGCATTTTGATATTTTTGTGTTTAAAATGACATTGTTCTTTTATTGTATAAACTACTAAAAGCAATTAGCATGTTCACCATGTTTCATTAAGAGTGCTTTTTTGGCATAACAAAAAAGATTTTCATATATGTTTATATTCCATTTTAAACAACAAAATGCCAATGTTTTAATTTCAAAAGAGTTAAGAAATCGATCTATAGGGTGAAATAACAATGATTTTCAACCAAAAGTGATATACAGTATTAATATAATTTAAAATGTCAATATCTGTTTTCGAAATGTGGAAGAAATGTTTATTATATAATGAATTAAATATTAACATTTAACTCAAACCGATACGTAATACATAAATTAAATGCATAAAAAAAATAATTTTCAAGTGGTTTAAAAAACTTCCCAGAGCTGTAATTTTTACTCTAGGTAAATTTCTTTTTCATTCATTTTTTTTTTCTTTTTCGGCTTAGTCCCTTTACTCATCAGGGGTCACCAAAGCAGAATAAACTGCCAATTTATCCAGCATATGTTTTACACAGCGGATGGACTTCCAGCTTTAACCCAACACTGGACACTTGCATTCACACAAATACACAACAGCCAATTTAGCTTATTCAATTCACATGTCTTTAAACTGTAGGGAAATCCAGAAACTGTACAGAAATGCCAACTGACCCAGCCAGGGCTCGAACCAGCAACCTTCTTGCTGTGAGGCGGTTGTGCTACGCACTGCGCCACCATGACCCTTAATTTATTTTTAAATTATTTAAATTTACATTTATAATCCAACAGGTTTGTTCTTATTAGACCCAAATTTGAATTAAAGCAACCTATCTTTTTTTGTAGCGTAATTTACGTCGACTGAGGTAGACTAACATGGATTATTATCTAAACATGTTCAAACAGTGGACCACACTAGAGTTTTACACTTTAAATATCTCAATGAAGAAAATAAATAGATATTACTGCTTGTCCGACAGCATCACTTCAACCTCTGGCTCCACAAAACACTGCTTTGTTAGAACGTTATAAACCTGTCTGGAAACAGTCATTATTTTTCTTAATGAGTTTCATTTTGTGCTGCTAGTGAAGCTGAATTTAGATCATTCTGAAAGGCTTCTGTCAATCTGTGCTGTGAGACGAATAGGAAGTTAAAGGGAAAAGAGAGTAGCAGGGGTCCAGGGATACTGACCTCTGACTGTCCACACTGTTTCCACTGCTGCACACGCAATGCATCCCTGCTCAGCACTGCGTGAGTCTAATTAAAGCAATTAATCAGCTGAATTACGCTGAGATCACACACCGCTCCACCGGCTGATCCCTGGGGCCCTTGAGTGACCACAGCTAGAGCTAAGTGAACTGCTGCCTCAGTGACATCATGTTTTTAGGGTTAGTAGCGATGAGATGTTTGGATGAATACTGATCAAAAGCAGAAAATTAGGGAGCGCAGTGAGATGTTCAGCATTAAGAAGGACAAACATCTGATATTTTTATGTATATTGTTTTAAGGATTTTGTCAAATGCTCTAAGATACATGCATTTCCAGACTCTAAACATTTGAGGCACAGAGGAAATTGTGGTTGTATTTCCATTTTCTAATGAAATGTGATGAAGAATGATAGTTATATGTAGATAATTGGTATGCATGTGTGCATGCGTGATTAAAATAAAAAATATGAAGCTAGTGCTGAGGGTATTTCAGAACTGTTACTCATGTTACTGCAAAACCAGAACTTCCTCATGTATCTTTCATAAGATGATTATCATAAACTTGTTCAAATGTGTGGTTTAGGCTATGTAAAACGCACTTGTGTTTGTTATTTAAAGTTATTAGTTTTCTAAGCAGCAGTTGTAGAAGAAAATAAAACTTGATGGTCAGTCAACGGTGCAAGTCAGGCAATTGAGAATTTTTTTCTTTTTTTAAATATTTCCCAAATGATGTTTACCAGAGCAAGGAAAAGTTCACAGTGTGTCTGATAATTTTATCTTCTGGAGAAAGACTTATTTGTTTTATTTCAGCTAGAATAAAAGCAGTTTTTAATTTTTTATAAACCACTTTAGGGTCAATATTTTTAGCTTATTTAAGCTATATTTTTTCAATAGTCTACAGAACAAACCATCATTATACAATAACTTGCCTAATTAAACTAATTAACCTAGTTAAGCCTTTGAATTTCACTTCAAGCTGTATAGAATTGTCTCGAAAAATATCTAGTCAACTATTACTTACTGTCATCATGGCAAAGATAAAATAAAAATCAGTTATTAGAAATGAGTTATTAAAACTATTATGTTTAGAAATGTGTTGAAAAAATCTCTCTGTTAAAAAAAAAACTGGGGGAAAAAATAAACAGGGGGGCAAGTAATCCAGGGGCTTTAATAATTCTGACCTCAACTGTACATAATATAAATAATGCAAAACGAAACCATAAGATCACAGAATGAAAGAGATCTTAACACGAGAACGTACAAGTAGCCGCAGAGTCCTCCAGAAGCTGGCAGACACTTATTTATATGCATTTAACCAATTGGTGAGCAAGCAGGCATCCAATTAAGATCTGCCACACCTAAACTGTAATCTTGGGGTCATCACACACACATATATTTTGAAATAGATATTTAAATTCTATAATTCTATATTAATAAACTATATATATATATATATATATATATATATATATATATATATATATATATATATATATATATATATATATATATATATATATATATATATATTATGTTATAAAAAACAAACGTTCATTTTGGATGCGATTAATTGTAATTATTCTTCGCCCAGCACTAATATTTGGTCGAAAAATATTTTGTGCGGGACCACTTCCTTAACAAGTGTCAGTTATACACTGTTTCTAAACGATGAGTCAAAACTTAATTTCCAGAACAAGCATGTAAAAATATTAAGAATCTTTCTAAATTTCTTTTCTAAATGTGCTTTTTGTGGAAAGAAAGCGTGTATGAAAGGGCCCTTTTTGAAAATACCGGTAAATTTGTTCTGACAATTTTTCAAAAAGAGAAGTTTCCGGAATGTTGAACGCAGAAGGAAATATTTTTCCAGACACATTTAGCTTCTAGATGTTAGTCAGGTAATGTCTTTTCTAGAAAAATTCTGTAATGTCCTTGCCTGTGTGATCAAAACATTTTTGAATAAACCTGTAAAGTCATTCTGGAAATTTTCCGTATATTTACCAATAACAATGTGTGAAAGGGGCTTCTGACTGTATTCACAGAGACTGAAAACCTTCACCATCAGCATAATTCATAATGTGCATTTATTATGCACTTGAGTAGGTGACAAACCTGTTACACTTTCTGTAAAGATAAGGAAATTCTGCTAATAGTGGAATGTTTATTTGGAAAGCCAGAACATCAGAGCATCGCAGGAACATGCTAGTTGAGTTGAATCAATTGTGCCCCACAAAAACTGCATAAATGTATCCACTAACTCTTCAGAAACCATCCTGGCTCATTCTAGAAAGGTGTAGCTAGGGTCATTGCTGACATTTTGTCTGACTGTGTAAGATTCACCTGTATTGTTGCTTCTGGAGTATCAGAAGTTCAGAACAATGTTTAAAAGCTCCACCCTGCAGCAGCAGCTCATTTGCATTTAAAGGGACATGCTTTTTGCCATAGTAATGCTATCTGCTTGTTAAATTCATTCATTCATTTTCTCATTATTAATCTGGGGTAGCCACAGCGGAATGAACCACCTGCTTGGTAAATGGTGACATATGAAAAACTTTCCAGGTCCAAGCTGGATTTGAATTGAGAAAATATTAGTATATGACCACTTTTCAGTCATATCACACATTAAAGTGAATTTGATGTCAAATCATTGTGTACACAACAGTCTCTGGACTCACAGACACCAATAATTGAACAATTTATAAAACAATTAATCACTTTCTGGCCATCAGATATTAAACATGGATACATATATTGCGATCGTTATTTTCGAAAGTATTACATCTATTTGTAAACATTTATTACTGCCATTGGTTGAGTCTCCACATGTTGTTTGATAGAGCGCTTGGACCCGGAAGCTGCTTTGCGTGACGTCACACTTAACAAAGTGGATAATAAAATATCTGTGGGCTATTTTTTTAAACTTCACAGACACATTCTGGGGACACCACAGATGTATTATCTTATAAAAATGGGCGTAATGTGTGCCCTTTAAGTGACTGGCAGCCCTCTGGGTTCATATCTATCTTCGTTTGGCTTCATCCTCTCAAAGCCGTACACACAAACACAGGCTCTAAGGGTCACAGCGGTGGTTCTGGCACGACAGCATCTCAATGCTCGGCTTGTGTGCGCGTGTGTCTCTGCGTGACTTAGGCATTGTGTCTCTGTGTTTGGAGGCGACCAATGGCAGAGCGGCGACGTCAAGCTGCTGTGTGTCACTATCAGGAAGTGATAGGGGACGAGAGGACAGCGTCACGAGTCACGGGCTCATAGCAACAGCAAGAAAGAGGAGGAGTGTGAGAATGAATTAACACCTTTAACGGCAGCGGCCTATTAAGTCTGCAGAAAAGCAGACAGACATGAAGAAAGAGAGATGAAGAGAGAGATTGAGACACGCCATAATGATGAAAAGAAAACAGGAATGCTGGTAGTAGTGGAGGAAATGAATTGTGATGAAATGCAGCATATGCAGGACACATGTGGCACGGTTTTTTGCAATGTAAATCTATACCTTCTGTACAACACAGAAATTGGCTGATTAATCAGTGGTGTTATTGTGTTAAGTCCTTATGTAAAAGCAGTGGGAGTTTTTTTTCTTTTTCTTGGTTTTAAGTTAAAGTATTCCTCAAATTAGGTCAGATTAGGTAGTTATAAATTAAGTGTTTAAGATATTGTTACAACTGCCTTGCAATTAGTTATTCAATTGACAATTAGATTTTTGGCGCATTTTTATTGCTTAAACAACATAAACAATAACTTGTTGTGAGTTAAGTACTGGTGACATTAGATTATGATAATAATAACAATAATAATGATAATAATAATGTTCTATTAATATTATATTTATTTCATTATAATAAAAATAATGTTATTATTATTAATGATATAATTATTTAATTGATATTGATAATAATAACAATGTTTGTATTATATTATTTAATTAATAGATAATAATACAATATTAGTAATAATGTTTTATTATCATATTTAATTGATAATAATAATAATATATTCATAATAATGCTTTTATTATATTTATTTAATTGATAAAAATAATAATGCTTTTAAATATTATTATAATATTTATTTAATTGATAATTATAATAAAAATAATAGTAATAATGTTTTTATTATTATATTTAATTGATAATAATATTAATAATAATGTTTTTATTATTATATTTATTTTACTTGATAATAATAATAATAATTATTATTATTATTATTATTATATTATTATTATATTATTATTATTATTATTATTATTAATAATAATAATAATAATAATATAATTATTATTATTACAATCATTTTTGTTAGATCGGGTCCATTAATATTAAAAATATTAACAAATAAACAAATTTTTTATCAAATGTAAGTGAATGTTGAAATTTACATTCAAACGATTAAACACTTGAAATAAAGTACATTCAACTAATATTAACAAATGTAACCCGAATTTAACATTTAATATTTTATTTATGTTTGGTTACTTTACGTTAGGATATGCATCACCTTTCAAATAATTTATTTAAATGAAGTGCAGACCACATTAGCAAATGGTTTTCTTGTTTAAGCATCTTTTTGACATTATATTTTCTTAGTGTTTTTTCTTAAAATCTACAGCGACAGTTTTAAAAACAACCACACTAGAGAAGTAGTCTGTTTACAAAATTTTAAATCTTGCTTCTAACATATTCATGCCGAGCTTAGGATGTTTGTTTTTTTTTTGTAGTTTTGCTCACTTTCTTTCACTGCAGAATAGAAAATGATATGCACTCAGTGAACTTCCAGATGCTGAAAAGGGAAAGCTGCTGGGGAAAGAGAGCGTGCAGAAGGGAAATATGTATGGATAAAAGGAAGTCGGAGAAAGTAAGCATGGAGGAGAGGAAGAGAGGCACAGGGGAGGTGGTTTGACGCATCCAGACTGCAACCATTGGCTTTTTTCTTCATTAGGGATCAGAGGGAAAAAACTGCAGCGAAGCAGTGCTCTGAATCCTGGATGCATTCATCTCCCTGTCCTCCAGTTCATTCTTCAAATCCATCCATACACATCTTTCCACCGTCATAACTAACAGTTCCATCTCTTTGTCTTAATATCTTTCTGCTCCCAGACTCCTTAAAGGGATAGTTCATCAAAAAATGAATATTCTGTCATCGTTTGCTGGAAGACTTTACTGCTGCGTTTTAAATCCTGGTGAGAGGTCTAATAATTCAGGCTCATTTTGAACAGTTTCTAAGCATCACAAGTTGCTATTTTACTGAATGCAAGAACCCAAGAAAGCATTCAAATAACAGATGAGGTGAGAAAAATATAGATTATATGCTTAAATGTAAAATTTAAGATTTTATTACAGAAAGGAATGAAGTCTGGTGCAGTTAAAACTATCATCTAAAGTTTTCTTTCAATTACAGCTTTACAATCTCACATTTCAGACCTTTCTCCTTCAGTTTAGTGAGTGCAATTCCATGTTATGGACTCACACTTGTAAATTATCACCTTTGAACTGGAGTTTCTTTTCGGAATTATGAGTTTGCCTCTCATTCTTTCTAGTTTTGAAAAATCAGATAGCTTTAGGATAGAAAAAGTCCAGACAAGAATTTATCTTCATAGTGTGTACTTAATTTTACCCATTAATCCAAAGTTAAACAGTTGAATTTTACTATTTATTAATCCATTCAGCTGACTTTTGGCTGTGGTGAAAGCACATTTAGCTTAGCTTAGCAAAAATAATCGAATGAGGTAAGACCATTAGCATCTCGCTCAAAAATCACCAACGAGTTTTGATAATGTAAAGCTGGACTCTCCTGTAGTTACATTGTGTACTTGATTAGTAAAGTTCCTTGATTATTATGCCTGTATGAAAGCATAGTTCCAAGGCACATCAGCCTAGACCAGGGGTGGCCAGTCCTGTTCCTGGAGATCTACCTTCCTGCAGATTTCAGTTGCAACCCTTATCAAACACACCTGTCTGTAATTATCAAGTGGATTTCAGGTCCTAATTAATTGGTTCAGGTGGGTTTGATCAGGGTAGGAGCTAAACTGTACAGGAAGGTAGATCTCCAGAAACAGGATTGAGCACCCCTGGCCTTGAAAATAGGAACTTTTTATAAATAATTTATAATTAATTAATTTCAAAACAAAAAAGAAATTACTTTCATCAGTCATATACACAATGTAACTAAAAAGTATTCAAGCCTTATCTAGGAAAATAATTTAAACTCTTTGGTCTTTTTTTGAGTGAAATGCTAATGGTCTAATCCAATTCAATCATCTATGCTATGCTAGGCTAAAAGTGCTCCTGCTTGACCCTGAAATTGACTGAATGGATTCAAAAATGGTAAAACCCAACTGCTTCACTCTAGGAGACTTGTAAAATGAGAATTAATCTTCCTAGTGTGTACTTCATTTCAACTTATTCCTCTTGAGTTTAACAGTTGAATTTTTACCATTTTTATTTCATTCAGCTGATCTTGTGCTCTGGTGAGAGCACATTTAGCTTAGCTTAGCATAAATCATTGAATTGGATTAGACTATTATTTTCTTGCTCAAAAATCACCAAAGAGTTTTGATAATTTCCTTATTTAAAGATTGACTCTTCTGTAGCTACATTGTCTATTTGATTAACATTGTGTGCTTGATTATTATGCTTGAATGAGAGCATAGTTCCTATAGGCACATCAGCCTACAAAATAGCAACTTTTCATTAGTAATTCAAAAATAATTAAGTTATTTTAAAAATATTATTATTAAAATAGCAATGTTTCCTTCCATTAGTCTCAAACACATGATAACCATAATATTCAAGCCACAACTAGGAAAATAATTTAAACTCTTTTTTGAGTGAAATACTAAAGGTCTAATCCTATTAAATGATCTATGCTAAGCTAAAATTGCTCCTGCTAGACCCAGCAATTGGCTGAATGGATTCAAAAATGATAAAAACCCACCTGTACAACACTATAGGAGAGTTGTAAAATGAGCCTATATTTTTAAAGAAAAGTGCAGTGTTTCTTTAAGAACTTCTCATTTACCTGCACATCTTATGCACACTACTGTGTCTTAAACTTGTCCGTCACCCTGTCCGTCTCTTACGTCTCCATGCACACAGACTATATGTGGCCCCTTGGTCGCTCTCTCAGCTCAGGAAGAGAAATCAATAGCCACAAATTAATCATTCTGCCTAAGGCAATCCAGCAGTAAGGGGGAGGGTTGGAGAGGTGTGCATGTATGTGTGTTGCTGAGGAGGAATTGGCAGTAGTACATGTTCCGACATTTGATTTAAGCTCTCCTTATGGCTAAACCAACATTATTTCATATCGGGAGTGGAACTGATGCTGTTACCTTAACGGTTATTTTGCTTGTTGTGGTATTTTGTTATTGGTCTCATTTTTCTTGTTCTGTTCAGATCATGTCAGTCAGGAAACTGTAGAAATGGAGATATGTCTTAAAGGAATAGTTCACCCAAAGCTGAAAAGTATAATTATTTACTCACCTTTACTTGTTCCACACCGGTTTGACTTTCTTTTTTTCTGCTTAACACAAAAGATATTTTGAAGAAAGCTGCAAACCTGTAACCATTGACTTTCATAGAGTCACTTTGGTTACAAGATTTTAAGCTTTCTTTAAAACATCTTCTTTTGTGTTCAACAGAAGAAGGAAAAACTCAAAGATTTGGAACCACTTGAGGGTTAGAAAATAGAGAGTCAGTTTAAACTTTTTGGTGAACTATCCCTTTAAGTCAGTGTAAAACTTCAATAAAAAATGTAAAGGTATATAAAGTTAAACTTAATATATTTAATAAGTTTGACTGATGTAAGTTGAGATGAAGTTCATTTGATTTAACTAAAGTAATTGAAGGCAGCAAGATGTTTTTACAGTGTAGATTATTTTCAGAAAACTTGATTTGAAATAGTTAGAGGCTTTTTTCATAAAATCTGTGTTAACTATTTTACTGACTCATGTACTTACATTATATTAATGTTTCAAAGAATGTTCAAATTGAGAGAAATAAGCTATTTTAATGAGTGACAGAGTGTGCACTGAGTCACCATGCTGATGTTATATGTTATAAACCCTCTATGTTGGGATGTTATGATGTTATACACCCCCTATTTCAAATTTTGGTTTATAGAACATATCGAAACACCAAAGATGCTTTAATGTTTTTTGTGTTTTATTAGAATGTAATGAACAGTATTGAAACAGAACCCTAAAATGTATTTAATATGATAAATATATGTAGTATGGCATCATGGTATGGTACGATCACAAGGTCAACTGTGGCATAATAAAAGCTCTGCTGCTTTTCTGCCATATGACACTCATCACTCATCAGCAATCGCTTTAGTGTTCTCAATTGGCTATGACAGCTTTAAAGGTTATTCTGCTTCATACTATGATGATAAGTTATGAATACTTTAGTTCATTCATGAACATGATTTCTCCAGGAGACTTCCAGGATATCATGAAGACAACCACTCCTAAGAGTTCACTCAGTCATGGATTTCTTTCTTTCTTTCTTTCTTTCTTTCTTTCTTTCTTTCTTTCTTTCTTTCTTTCTTTCTTTCTTCATTAATAAGGCCCTTTTACAATGTGGATTGTGTCAAAGCAGCTTAACAAAAAAGTTCTAGTAGATCGAAACTGTATCAGTCCAGTTTTCAAAGTTAAAGTTCAGTTTAGTTCAGCTCAGTTGGGTTTAAATTTCACTGCTGAAAGCCCAAACACTGAAGAGCAATTTTTTGTTTGTATACTTTATTGTCGCTCAAGGGGAAATTTTCTGTGAACCCAAAGAGTACTTCAAGTTCTACACAATAAACATTATAAAAACAAACATGCAAAAGAATTACATACACAAAGAAAATTATATGCACACTATTGATCAGTGTTCAACAGTCTGATTGATTATTGTCTATTCCACTTCCAGCGGAAGGTTCTCTATCTTCTACCAGAGGGTAAGAGATCATAACATGGGAATAGTACATGAAATTAATTGTTCAGAATTAATTCTTCATTCAAAGTGCATTGCTTGTAGAGTGTTTAAATACTGGTAAAGTTGTTTACAGATAAATTACCAAACCAGGTGGACAGACCATATCTGATAACATTCACAAATACAGCCTAATCAAATAAGTACATGATTTCCGTCAACACCATAGAACCACACCTTATGAAATAAACTCTTTGGTGAAGCTTTTCACAAATTTAATTGACATGAGTGTCCTGTGTAATAGACCTATTCATGTAAACTCCCAAATACTTGAGTGTACCTGTACCTTGATATGTACAAACACTGGTAAATGCTTGACAAAACACTTGCTCGACAACACACACAATTCATCGATGCGCAGCTCTACAAGTCCCAAGCCAAGCAACCCAGTGGCTACAGTGATGAGGAACAAACTTCACCGATTGACGAAAGTTGAAAGGGGAAACTAACTTGAGAGAAACCAGGCTCTTTTGGCTACAATCACCTCTGGATTTAAATATGTTATTGTAAATATGCAAGAAAAAAAAAACTTCTTTTTTATTTAGTCTTTTAGTACATGTCCTCTAGCTGTAAAAAATCTCCATACAGTGCCTTTAATTCAAAATCTTTTTAGGTAAGTGAGGTTTTTTAAAAATCTGCCCATTTGACAAGTGTTATGACTTGAGTCACATTAGAGTTTGAGCATGTGAATTTCTGCCGTGCTGTGCTGCGAAAAGAGGCAGAATTAAACAGGATCATTAGACATTCAAAAAAATTGTGCTCCATATTTTTAATTTTTCTCCAGAGAGGTCATGTTTTGATCTTCAATTGGTCTCACGCAGTCACGTGTGTGATTTCGCAAGTCAGAGTTTACCTAGGTTGAAGTTTTCAGCAAAGCAAACTGCAAAACTTGTCGTTTCCTGTTTGTCACATTTACTTATGTATAAATAGAAGTCTATGGGGAGAAAAGTGCAGTGTGACCGCAGCTTATTAAGATTAAGATTACAGGCTTTAACATTTTATTTTTAAATAGCCAGGTTGTCACCTCAGAGTTAAAAGGTTCTATCTGACATTTTTGTCAAAAACTTATTCACGTTATGTGATGTTTTTTTCATGTGAAGTTATTTACATTTTAAGACTTTTTATTAAAAAAAACAACAAAACAAGTTTGTCTACAAAGTTGAATTCTAGCTTGGCTCTATAAGGTTCTTTCTGTGAGCCAATCAGCATTATGAATGCGTGCACGAGGACCAATCAGGATCAGCTTTCTTTGTCATTTTGCTGGTTTACAGCAAGAAAGACCAGAAAGAAACACAAAATCAGAGTCGACTGAATAATGCTGCACCACACAAAATTGAGAAGAAACCTGAAAAGATGTGAGTAAATGTGATGATTTAGAAGCATTTATTGACATTGAGATGAAAATGTTCAATTTTACATTGTTAAAAAAGTTATTTAAAAAAAATATATATATATATATTAAATGGAAAATATATTTTTATTTTTATATATATATATGTTTTCTTTTAAAGTCTTTATTTTTGATATGAAGCCTTGAAGGGCAAAAACTAAATTTAATTCATGGGGCATATAATTTATTAAATATTATTCAATAATTCATATAAAACATATAATTCAATAAATATTACCATATTAATTACATAAAATAAACATCTGTACTGGACAAAATATTTAGCACAGCCGTATATGCTTAATTTGAACAAGAAACAAATATTCATCCTAAAACAATAAATAAATGTTACAGAAAACAAAAAAAATCTCTCAAACATCAACATGTTGTTATAATTTTTTTTTAAATTATTTAATTAATAAGCAGACTGATTTTATTTCTTGAAAAGTAATGCTTCAGTTAATGATTTACCAGATAAAACCTTATAAATCCAAGCGGAATATGACTTTTTAGATTTAGAAGCTTCTATCTGCATTTGCCCAGTTTTTTTTTTTTTTTTTTTTACCACAATCTGCAAATTTAAGAGAATTTTGACAATTTACATATAGAGTACATTTAAGGTCTCTGTCAGAACTGTTACATGATATATGATATATGGAATGTAAAATCTTTGGAGCTCAAAATCTCAAAATCATTCAAAACGCATACAGAACCTTATAATTCCAAGGTAATGAGTTATAACACCTATAGCTATCTTAAAGCAAAAAGACCATCAGTCAAACCATCTTGTTGTTTGTTTTCGGTGGGGACTTTATAAGGAGAAATATAAGCATTGTTTATATAAAGCAAGTAAGGATTGCACAGCTAATCATTTCGCTAGTGATCCAGAAAAGAGGCTGACTAAGAGGTGGCTCAATATTTACCTTATGTAAATGACTCATCATCGTATGCCATGCAACATTAATGGCCTTTGCGGTTTCTGGCATGTCTGTTAATGGAGACTGTGCGAGTGCAGAGATCGAGATGAGAAACGGAAACATTCAGATCCCCACTGCCAGGTTCATTCTGCTACCGCGGTCATAAACAGACTGAAAAGTCATATCCCACTTATAGTTTCTGTCAGCCTGTGGGCGACACTTGATTAGTTTCAGAGTAGTTTGCAAGAATTTTGGCTTGTATGTGAATGTGAACACATCTCTCTTTAGCCCACATAATACAGCGCGTTCATAATGTGCTTTGTAAGTGCAGAGCATTGTGGGATCACTGTATTTTCACATCTGCGCAAATAAAAGTATATATTATAATAAAATAATAATCATGTCAATAATAGATTTATTAATAATAATAATAATAATAATAATAAACTTCTATATAAAATAGTAATAAAATAAAATAATAGCAATCTACTCCAAAAGCTTTTGAGCTAGTCCATACTAGTATCATGCTAACAACATGCTTATTCATACTAGAAACATGGTAACAACATACTAATGCACACTAGAACCATGCTAACAACATGCTAATCCATGCTAGAATCATGCTAATAACATGTTAATTCATACTAAAATCATGCTAATTGCATGTTAATCTCTGATAGAATCATGCTAACTACATGCTATTTCACAATACAATCATGCTAACATGCTTATGCATACAAGAATCATGCTAGCATACTAATTCATACTAGAATCATGCTAACAACATCCTAATCCATACTATAATCACGTTGACAATATGCTAATTCATATAATATTCATGCCAACAACTTGCTAATCCATGCTAAATTCATGCTAACAAAATGCTAATCCATACTAGTGTCATGTTAACAACATGCTAATTCATCCTAGAAGCATGCTAACAACATACTAATTCATGCTAGCATCCATTAATTCATTAATTTATTGCTAACAGGCTTTCTCAAGCCAGCTTCAAAGTTTGTCTCGATGAACTGTATTGTCTAGTACTGATACATTTATACTAATCACAGTCTGAATTTCATGTCCATGTGTATATATAATGCTTCAAAACAAGCAGTTCAAGTTAGTGAATGTACACATACACAATTAATGCACATGCAACTTCTACTGAGTATCTTGAACAGGAGGCATATTAATAATATACACAGTCGTGCCATTCTAAAGGTTTCAGCAATTGTATGCGACGCAAAGTTAAACACACTCCACTTTAGAAGTGCTGCGGTGTAAAAGTGAAAGACTGCAAATGAGCTATTCTACCTGAGAGACCGAGAAAATTACACAGGAGGCATAAGAGCAGATGTTATTGATCCACCCCCTCAACACAGCACCTGCTTAGCAAAGAAGCCGCCTAGAAGCCCACACACACTGCAGGACGCTGAGAAACACTTACAGCCAGCGTACAAATCATGGATGCTTACTGTGCGTTCACACCGAAGGCGGTGAGAGCGTCAAAGGTCGCTCTGGCCGCCCTGGCGACAACACTGTCTCTCTTCAGCTCCGGCGGCGAGAGCATCAAAATTCGCATGTGGTGTGGCTTCGCTCCATGTAATTATCTAATATGTCCATGTGTCTGAAGTATCCTGAAGCAGCAATACTGTTTTGTACTGTCGCATGAGATTCCTGCTTTTTTTTTTTAAATATATGTAACATTAATGCACATCAGTAACTCACTACTAACTTTTTAATGTATGTTCCTGTAAGAAAACTTTGCAAATAATTGGAAATCTGGCGACCGCAATGATCAAACCCTTGGGAACAACTGTGGTCGGAACCAAAGTTTACAGTGACGGTGTTCTCCGGACTCCTCTCAAGCGGTTGACTTCTTCATTCCGATTGCTTGCCGCCAAATCACGTTATAGCTCATTACCATTAAGTTAACTTGATTTCAACTCTCCTCGACGCCTACACTGGTGAAGACGTGCCACGCTGCTCCTCACTGCTTAACGCAGTGGACTCTTATTGAAAATGAATGACTTCCGGCTACTTTGACACGGTTGTTGCTAGATCGAAAGTTAACAAAAATTCTTTCTATTATTTATTAAATTTCCCATTGATAGCATTTTATTCAAGTCTACCCCCAACCCAAAACCCAACTGTCACAGTAACGTAAAAACAGTAGTTGTACTGAGTATTACTTATGATATCTATTAAATTACCCAATAATATTATTTTATCAACATAAGTAATTATTTGATCTAGACTTTAGCCTTTGACGCTCTTGTTGCTTTCGGTGTGAACGTACGGTTACATACACACACACGCACATATAGTTAACACTAGTGGTGTAAAGTATTAAATTACAAATACTTAAAGTACTAAAAATCTACTAAATTCCTATAATTAAAAAAGTGTCATTTAACTTAAGTACATTTTTGTGCTGCATTTGTATTTTTGCTGCAATATTTTTCTTCAACCTGCAGTCACTACTCTATATTCTTATTTTATCTTGTCTATAGTGATTGCAAGTAGAATAATCAGTGTCCAATCAAATTAGGCTCATTCTGAAAACATAGCCCTCTATACATTTCTAAAAAGTGCAAGTTATGTAGCCAAAAGTACATATGGCTGCATTTCATTTTTAAAAATGCACGCAACAGTTGGTATGATGCCATACATTTCACGCTTACCAGCTGACAGCTTACCTCGGTATGGATGGGTTTCCTGCTGTTACCAGTTCGTCCAGTAAGCTCGCTATGTACGTCGGCAGACTTGAGACGCAGAAGCTGCCTTTCCACTGCACATGACAAACGACATTCATTTCCAAAGAAGAGTAGTCCGGGAGCTGTGCGGAGTTCCGATCAACTCTGAATGCAGAAAATTCAAATTTGATTTGAGCTGCAGATCTGCTAAAATATTTTAACTCCAGCAACTAGACCGTATGCAACTAGAGGAGATGTATTCCAGTGTTGTCCAAGTATATCTGTGCACGTGAAATGAGAAATAGTATTTTTTGTTATTTTTTTAATCAGAAAAGTTTATATTATGAAACATTTGTATTCATAAATGAGTAATAAAAAGTATAATTGTTTTTAATGTTCTCTTTACATTTTTCAAATATTTAGTGGTCTATGAGTTTCTAGTACTCATTCATTCGTTCGTTCATTCATTCAACCATGGTAAACAGACAGAGAACAATGGCTCTTGCTTTTGCACTTCTTTACTTCGGAAACTGCGAGAATCCGGTGCAAGACAAAACTGAAAATTCTGTGCGACTGCCACAAGGGGGCATATTTCGAGGGTCCTGTCCAAATGTCATGTGCAGTGGAAAGGCGGCTAGAGAGAAGTTGACCACAACAATGGCGTTTAAGTCCGGTGAAGAACGGTTCCAGAAAGTGGTTTAGACAAAAACAGTGGCCAAAAGATAAAATAAACAAGTAAATAACAAGGTGAGAATGTGGTCAAATCTAAAAAAGTGGTAAAAATCACAAAAGCAAAAAAATGCTTTTTAAAACTGTTGGTTGAAATACTATTGGTTGGGTTTAGATAAGGAGGAGGGTGGGTCAGTCGATGGATCAGTCAGTCATTCAGTCAATAGTGGCCTCTGGTTGATTTATGTTAGAACAGCATACACAAATGGTATTGCAAGAGAAATTAGAGATCTCAAAAGGTGTGCACAGTGGCCTCTGGTGGATTTTTAAAAACAAAAACTGCAAGAAAAAACATACATCCTGGGACGCATTTGGCCCTCTACAAAAATGTATATAGCAATGCTTTTTTGGAATGAGCCTGGGTAGCAAATTGTGTAAAAAAAGTAGATCAGCAGTTTCTGAAATACTCAGACCAGCCCGTCTAGCACCAACAACCATGCCACATTCAAATTACATTTCTTCCCCACTCTGATGCTCAGTTTGAACTGCAGCAGATCATCTTGACCATGTCTACATGCCTAAATGCGTCGAGTTCCTGCCATGTGATTGGCTGATTTGAAAACAGCCTCGACATGGACACTTTGTAAATACTGCAAATGTACAATGTGGATACATTAAAAGTGTCCAAGAGGACGTTAAATTGTTTAGATTGCATGTCACTAATGAGAAAAAGAAGAATTCCTGATGTAAATGAAGACTGAAATGGCCAAATGTCCTTAAATTACAGCTAAACATACTACAGAATTTTACGTTTTCAAACTCATTCACAAATTCCATGTATTTTATCAGTCCTGCTCAAGCTTGGTTTGCAGAGCCAACTGCTGAACATTCACAGCTTCATATCGTCACAGTTATACTTTGCCCCTTACACACAAATTTTGCTCTACATGTAAACACATTTCTGTCTGCTCATTATAGGTGCATGTATCAATGTAATGTGATCTCGCATTTAATTAATCTCATATTTTTAATATATAGTATTAGTATATTATACATTAATTACAAACATTTTAATGTAGTATTTTTCAGAACTCTTCTCACTGCTGATAAGCACTAAAGCAGTGATAGTAAAAGTAGGTCCTGCGGGCAAAAGTTGGCACATGGTAACTTTTGATTAGGCTTGCCATCCGCCTTCAAAAAAGAGAGGGAGAATGATTGGGAGATGGTTGGGGTGAATGCCTTTGTCAATGATCGTCATTTCTAATTTAACAAAACCTTTTGTTTCTTTGTTTTATTTTTGAGCTACAAAAAAGCCAACTAAAATTAAATGATTCAATTAAATATTGTAAAGAATCAGACTTTTAAAATCTAAATACTGTCAATAAACTGCACAAAATATCTGCGAGCAGATCAAAGTAAGGTTCACTAGTGTATTCAGCATTGTGTTATTAATGGGATTGTTATTGTTTTACTGTATTAAGATAATGACAAAATGTTTAAAATTATACTGCATTAGTCAATATGATTTAAAGCAACATTTTCTAGTTATTTTTAAATATTACTATATAAATTAGAAAATTACCCATAGCAAAATGTATTAAATTCGGCTTGGTATAACTGAGCCCACAACCCTCAATCAAGTTTGCTTTTGGCCCTTTATAGAAAAAGGTTTGGGCTCCCCTGCACCTAAAACAAATATTTTGCCACACCTGCAAATATTCTTTAACCATAAAACCCATAAAACTGAATTTCCTGAAAAACAGTCCAAACAAACTGGCGAAACGCATAATTATAAGTAAAATTTGAGGCAGTGTTGCTGATTTTTTAATGACCTGAGTTTGCAGACACATTATATTACGAGTAAACCAGCCGCTTCTGATCATGTTTATTTTTTCCTTCCCATTTACACTCACACCAAATATGCCTTCACTCTCTATTTCTCTGGACGGCTGCTTTTATAGTAATCTTTATAATCCTGAGACGCAGCATCATCGATTGCCTTTGATTTGTTATCTTTTATGGTCCAGCAGATCAGGCTCAAGTGTAGCTGCTGCTGTTAGAGGAGATCCAGATCATTTTACAGATGAGTTCAGTGCTCCATGTGATACACAAAGCTGGCTGTTTCAAATGGCAATTTATGAGCCTCCGTGGGTGCCTGTGTGAACTGTGCACATTTTAATAAGGAGAGCTTGCACCAAGAAGATGTAATGTATATTAATAATATCTGTAAAAGGGTCTTGAAGGTTCCAGTGGCGTGTATGTGGAAAATGGTTGGTGAATTCTGTGCTGAGCCGCACTCTATCAATGTTATTGTACTGAAGTAAAAGCAAAAACTGTTCATAGTGGAAACTGACAGCAGACTAAAATACATTTACATACCATTCACCAGGGATGGTGCGTTCTCCTGTTGGAAGTAGCCATTAAAAGATGGGTACACTTTGGTCATAAAGAGATGGACATGGTCAGCAACAATACTTAGGTAGGCTGTGGTGTTGACATGATGCTCAATTGGTACTAATGAATCCAAAGTGTGCCAAGAAAATACTGTATCCCCCACACCATTACACCTCCACCAGCAGCCTGAACCATTGATATAAAGCAGGATGGGTCCATGCTTTCATGTTGTTGACACCAAATTCTGACCCTGCAATCCAAATGTTGCAGCAGAAATAAAGATTAATCAGGCCAGGCAACATTTATCCAATCTTCTATTCTCCAATTTTGGTGAGCTTTTGCCAACTGTAGTTTCCTGTACTTAGCTGACATTAGTGGCACCAGATGTGGTCTTCTGCTACCGTAGCCAATCCGCCACAAGGTTTGATGTGTTGTGCGTTCAGAGATGCTCTTCTGCATAACTTGGTTGTAACGAGTGGTTTTTTGAGTTTCTGTTGTCTCTCTATCAGCTGGAACCAGTCTGGCCATTCTTCTCTGAGCTCTGGCATCAACAAGGCATTTGCACCCACAGAACTGCCGATTACTGGATATTTTCTCTTTTTCAGACCATTCTCTATAAACCCTAGAGATGGTTGTGTGTGAAAATCCCAGTAGATCAGCAGTTTCTGAAATACTCATACTAGCCCGTCTGGCATTAACAACCATGCCACGTTCAAAGTCACTTAAATCACCTTTCTGTCCCATTCTGATTTTCGGTTTGAATCTCAGCAGATCGTCTTCACTATGTCTACATGCCTGAATGCATTGAGTTGCTGCTCTGTGATTGGCTGATTAGAAATTTGCGTTAAAGAGCAGTTGGAAAATGGCCGGTAAGTGTATATTAAGTATATAAATCACACTGTATTTTTAAAATGAAGGCATGTTCCATATTCCATTAAATATAAATATATCAAACGACAATATACTGTTAATATAAAGACATTTCTCAAATTTATATAATTCAAAACACATAGGGCACATTTTGAAGAAATTTTATAAGGATTTTATTTTATATACAGTTGAAATCAAAATTATTAGCCCCCCTTTGAGTTTGTTTTTCTTTTTGATATATTTCCCAAATGATGTTTAACAAAGCAAGAACATTTTCAGAGTATGTCTGATAATATTTTTTTCCTCTAGAGAAAGTCTTATTTGTTTTATTTTGGCTACACTCTCAGTAATAAAGGTACAAGAGCTGCCACTGGGGTGGTACCTTTTCGAAAGGTACATATTTGCACTTAAAGAGTATATATTGGTACGTCAAAGGTATATATTAGTACCTAATAATTTTAAGCGGTACTCTTTTGTACTTCTTGGGTACTAATATGTACCCCTTGAGGTATTAATAAGGACATTTTAAGAACAAATATGTACCTAAGGTAACATCCCAGTGACAGCTCTTGTACCTTTATTTCTATAGTGTAGAATAAAATAAATTTTTTTTAAAAGATTTTAAGGTCAATATTATTAGCCCTTTTAAGGTATATATTTTCGATAGTCTACAGAACAAACCATCATTATACAATAACTTTACCTTAACCTGATTAACCTAATTAAGCCTTTTAAATGTCACTTTAAGCTGTATAGAAGTGTCTTGAAAAATATCTAGTAAAATATAATTTACTGACAACATGGCAAAGATAAAATAAATCAGTTATTAGAAATTAGTTAATTAAAACCATTATGTTTAGAAATGTGTTTAAAAAAATCTTCTCTCCGTTAAACAGATTTGTTGGGGGGAAAAACGAACAGGGGGGCTAATAATTCTGACTTCAACTGCACTTTATTTTATACAAGGAATTCTTCTGTATTCATATTTACAAGTAATTTACAAAAATTTAATCTAAAAAAGTACACATAAATGTGACAAATGGGACAGAATGCTCTCACTTTCAAAAAACATGACATTACAACATTACATACAATTGATGATACTTAAAAATAAGCTAGAATTACCAAATGACTTTCTTGCCAGCTAAATAGTATGTGTAATTTTTGCATATCTGCATATCTGGTTGTGTTTTTGTGATATTAGATATTGCCGGGCTGTGTCTCAGCGGTAGGGCAGCGGCCGCTGTGAGCTAAATCAAATTAGCACCTGGTCGGCGAGGGCTCTTGGCTGGCCAGTGGCTGTGTTAATGAGAGCAGCCGAGCTTCAGCCGCTCAGTGTGTTTTACACAGAACACACACGTACACGCAGCGCAGCGGAAGTGTGAACACACCCCCTGCCAACCTTGTGTTTGCAGAGCTAAGCACGTGTGTGTTTCTCTTTGACCGTCCACATCTGCAGAACAGAAATACCATATTCAACACACTTCAGTACACATAAATAGATGCTGTTTTTTTGTAAATCCAGAATTGCACAAATATTCAGAAAATTTTTAGTTTAAGGTTTGAACAAAAAAGCATTGGAAAAACTTTTTGTTAATTCAGACCTAACTACTTGACATAGAAACTTACATTTATTTTGTAAATCAGTTTATTCATTCAGGTTTAGTCATTGTCGCCTCACAGCAAGAAGATATTTCTGTGTGGAGTTTGCGTGTGGGTTTCCTCCGGGTGTTCCGGATTCCCCCACAGTCCAAAGACATTCGCTATAGGTGAAATGAAAAAGCTAAATTGTCCGTAGTGTGCGAGTGTGAATGCAAGAGTGTATGGGTGTTTCCCAGTGACATAGTTTAAATTGAAACATAAAGACACGGCTGGATGTAAAGTATGAGAGAAGTATGAAGTGACATAAAAAAAATCTATAGGCAGAAGTGACAAACTGGCTTTTGAATATCTTCTTCTTATGTATTCTTAATGCAAATTTGTCACTGTTTTGTAGCACACTAGCTCATAGATATCCTAATGCCGAGTTCAGACTGCATGATTTTAGCCCCAATTCTGACTTGCCGACAGGTTTCGAGAAATCGCCGACAAATGCCTGAAATCACAGGCAAATTGGTGCTCGTGCACGTGAGTGACAGTCACACAGTATAAACTATCAAAGTCGCGATATGAGAGAATCGCCGATGAGTCCCAGATGCCTGTGAGATATTTGGCGTGCTAAATATCTGGAGCTGTCAGCGATTCAAATCATGCCATGTGAAATGAGTTTTGACTGAAAATAACAGCCTCGATCACCTACAGCCAATGAGAGAGCAGCATTAACTTATGTATGTGTACCTGCAGGCCAGCGGGAGGTTGGGGGGAAGTTAAAAGCGCTCATTTTCAGTTTATTTAAACCCAAGAAATAGAGGAAAAACTAGTGGAGGTTTGACAGGAGCACTCGTGTCTGTTTGACATTTCATACAGAAAGTTAAAAAAGAAAGTTGAGGAGAAATTTCTAATTCCCTTCAAAAACCAGGTGAGCAAATATGTACATGTTCTACCCCATTAAAAGCTTCTTTCTTGTTATATAGTTGAAAACAAAAGATATACTTCGTGTTTTTGGCTGTGAGACATAGTTTGGACGAAGTTGTCCGCTATTCTTCCTATTTTAAAGTCATGCAGTGTGAAAGTCCCTGTCACCGATTCGTCTTGCAATGTAAACAAGGAGTGACAAAACGCTAGCCCAGATAGTCATTAGATAGACAAAGCCCAGATAGACAAAGCCAATTGTGATATTAGGAAGCCAGGATAAACAGTGGCCAAATCTGAAAGATGGCGCTCACTGAGCAGTATAGAGTGCCCATCAATATACTGGGGCATTAGGACCCACCAGGACCACATGTTGAGCACCCCCCTGCTGGTCTCACTAACACAACTACCGGCAGCAACCTGTAGCTTTCCCTTGTGGTCTCCTATCCAGGTATTGACTGGGCACATCCCTGCTTAACTCCAGTGGGCGGCCATGTGACAGTTGCAGAGAGCTAGCTCTCAACATTGCAGGCTCTCAACATTACTGTCAACATTATACAAATGTGACTCCATTATACTTGTTTTGTTTACTGTTGGTTACCAGGTTACCAATACTAAAGTCAGCTGCTCTAACAACTTGATGGAAATGCAACTAATTCACAAATCATCACCTTGGAATTATAAGGTTGTATCTGCATTCTGAATGATTTTGTGATATTGAGCTTCAAAGTTTTTGCATTCCATAGCAAACAGTATGAGTGTAACATTTTTTTTTTTAATAAAAAGTCTTAAAATGTAAACAACTTATAAAAACATTATATGATGTGAATAATTTGTCATTTAATAATAATATATCAATAACTCATTGTTGACAAAAATGTCAGATAGAACCTTATAATTCTAAAGTGTGACGACTTTATTTTTATTTGTTCTTTAATTCTTTGAAGATTGACAATTTGCTTCATGTTAGGACGTTACGCATTAGCAGAATGTAAAACCGATATCAGTATTTTTCCCACTGAGTTTGGCCTTTTTTATGCTTCCAAGTTGGGATTTATGGAGGGTTGTCTCTGCTGTTATTTCTTAAAAAGTTTTTTATTGTTTATTTTTTATTGTGATTTTGTTTCTGAAAATTTCAAGATATCATTTTCTTTCTGAGAACTGCAAAAAACCCTGTTGTAAATCTTGTGAGCCACAGTGAGTTACACATATGATTATATTTTCATTAAAGTAAATATTCTTCAAAATTGCAAGATAAAAAATATAATGACAACAAAAAGTAATCTAAAGTGTATGTTATTCAAAATACTATTGTTTTCCTCGCAGTTGCAGGTTTTTATCTTGCACTCCAAATTGTGGGGGAAAATGTTGAATTTACAGTAACATCAAAGTGGATCTAATGGACTCATCGCATCAGTCAAAATTTTGATATGTGTGAAAAACTATCACTTGCATAAATAATATTTTCATCAGCATCAGAAGCATAAATGACTTGCATAAATTACCATAAATAAAAAACCTAAGTTTTAATCTTTTAAACAATAAAAAAATCTTTAAAGTGAGAAAACAAACTTGATCACCCTTTATACACATGTACTGTACATGCACTTGTAATGTATTTGCCGTAGAAAGTGCTTAGTGCAATAAGAAAATTACTGCACTCAGAAAACAGTGAGGTTTACGGTTATTATTACCTAGCAACTGCATATCCACTTACTATGATTAGTACATGCAGAAATGTACTTTACAATTTTATGTATACATGAAATGTACTTATTACAGTCATTACATAATCTGGGTAATAATAATATCCCTAAACCTAACCTATGTAGTTACAGTAATTTATATACACGTGTCACCTGAATATTTCTTCTAAAATGAGCACTATTTCAGGTTCCTGTGTGTAGATTCAGTAATTTCACATTTATGTCAAAGAATATGCACTTTTTTATTGACTTTAAAAAAAGGAGCTTGTAAAAAAAAAAAAAAAGCTCATTTTAGAAGAAAATTTCAGACGACACTTTAAGTTTTTTGGCATCTGAGCTCTTCACATATTCTGCCAAATAAATTTCACCCAAATGATGTCAGTCCTATTCAATACCTTTTGTTTTAAGTTAATGTGTTTTTGAAGAATATTTGTTGGAAGAATATTAAGATGTTTTTCTCTCCTCTCTCTTTTCTTTTCTAAAACGTGACAAAAATCATATTAAGAACACACATTTTCTTGGCTGTATGTGGGATTAAACACCTTTAAGGCAACATGAACACAGTGTGCCGTCGCCTGATATAGATACCGAGAGAAGGAGAAGAGAAGGGAGAGAGAGAGGAGGAGAGAACAGCACATGCAGATCTTTGACCAGCTGTTTTTAGATCGTCCTCCAGTCCCCGTTGACTCGACACCCCGTTCCTCTCCTCCATGTGCTCATTCACTTCTTTTATCCCCATCACCTCCTAATTCTTTTTCGTTGTGACTTGACTATAATTTGGCCTGGAACCTTGCGAATGCCTTTTTTTTCTCCCCCTTCCACCCTCAAGTCGTGTGTTTCTTTGTGAAAGTTTTGTGCATTTTGACCTTTAATTCGTTCTCATTCACATGTGGGTCCTGTGACTCTTTGTTTAATGAATCTGTCTGCATCATTCATTCGGAGTTCTGTTCTGTTCTCTGCTCTTTTCTTGAAGGTGAAAAATGAATTGAGGATGACCCAAAAAAAGTTTGCCTGGAAACTAGGATAAGAACAACTGTTGTCCTACTAGCGACACCATGTGCGGTAAATAGACAGGGTGACATCTGAGGCATAAGCTCTTCGCAGATCCCTCGCGCTTACGTGTTCAGGAGATTCAGAAAGGAACAAGCCGTTTTAGGAGAGGTTGACCTGAAGGACAGCTATACTATTATTTTGAGGGGCAACTGTCACAGTCCTTGTGCATTTCTTACACTATGTGAAATTAAATTGAAAAAAAACTAATCAATTAATTTTAAATTTCTCTTTTTAATAAAGATTATGATTATTAGTATTATTTTTACTATCTATTTTTTATATTTCATTAAAATGTTTAATACATTTAATACAATAAAATTCTTTGATGTATTCCAATTTTTTACATTTCCATCTTTATTAGCAGTTGCCACAGTGGAATGAACCAACAAAATTTAATTGTTTGTTTAATACAAATTACTATATATAAATTATATATCTATTGCTGTGGATGGATGGATGGATGGATGGATGGATGGATGGATGGATGGATGGATGGATGGATGGATGGATGGATGGATGGATGGATGGATGGATGGATGGATGGATGGATGGATGGATGGATGGATGGATGGATGGATGGATAGATAGATAGATAGATAGATAGATAGATAGATAGATAGATAGATAGATAGATAGATAGATAGATAGATAGATAGATAGATAGATAGATAGATAGATAGATAGATAGATAGATAGATAGATAGATAGATAGATAAATTTTTCCTCTAAGGGCTTATTATGAGGTCTCTGTCGCCCATCTTGTAAACAGACAATGCCAACTGTCTTTGCTCCGCTCAGTATGACAGGCTAATGACGTGCTGTATCTCCCCAATTATAAATATATAAAAATAGGCACTATCCTAAAAGAAATAGAGAAGAATGTAGGGAAAGAAAATAGCCTCAAAGGTACATTATGTTGTCCAACAGCAGCAATATTTGTCAAACTGTAGTGAGTTTATTGATCTGCTTTCAGTCTATGTGGGTGGAGTAATACACACGTGAAGAGGCTGTACGAGTTCTGATATTGCAGAATATCGCACGGCTATATACACAAATAACTTATACTATATTAGTTAAAGAAATTTGCATAATTGCAAAAATAAAAAAACTGTGTATTATTCTATACTCTATCTTAATATTATATTATATTTAAATATTACATTATATTTAGTTGAAGTCAGAATTATTAGCCCCCTTTGAATTGTTTTTTCTTTTTTAAATATTTCCCAAATTATGTTTAACAGGGCAAGGAAATTTTTACAGTATGTTTGATAATATTTTTTTCTTCTGGAGAAAGTCTTATTTGTTTTATTTTGGTTAGAATAAAAGCAGATGTTAATTTTTTAAAAGCCATTATAAGGTCAAAATGATTAGCCTGTTTAAGCTATTTTTTTTGATAGTTTACAGAAAAAACCTATATTATACAGTAAACTGCCTAACTATCCTAACCTGCCTAGTTAACCTAATTAACCTAGTTAAGTCTTGAAAAATATCAAGTCAAAAATCAAAGTCAAAGATAAATAAAAATAAGTCAGTTATTAGAAATGAGTTATTTAAACTATTATGTTCAGAAATGTGTTGAAAAAAGTTTCTCTCTGTTAAACAGAAATTGGGGGGAAAATAAACAGTGGGGCTAATAATTCTGACTCCAACTGTATATATCATATATTTGTATAAGCTCGTCCCACCAGTTTATGTGGGCAGAATAACAGCTGATTTTTCTCTTGACACTTTTTCTAAACGTGCAATTTTTCAAACGTATTTATTTTTTCCTTTTAGCTTCTCTTGCTTTCTCTCTGGCATCCAATTTAGCCTATACTCTTCTCCTAAACATTCTCTCCTGTTTTTCTGCTTTCTCTCTTTCTTTACTGGAGCGTCCTGTCAGCTCTGATGACCTGGTTCTCAGTAACCGGTCTGGAGTCTCAGATTAGCTCTCCAGCGGAGGGAAAGAGTGAAGGATCATCTCTGCAGCTTTGATGTGAATTTCAGCTGGGTCAGATACTCTTGACTGCAGTCCCAGAGTAGCCCGTTTTGTATTTGCTGCACAGCGGTACCAAAGCCAGAACATTTTAGGAATTTATAAGCTTTGGTTGAGCTGGAACATCAGCAGTTTGTGCACTTCACACGCTGTCATCGATGCCAGGGCCAGGTGGAGGAGAGAGAAAGCTGATATAAGTGACATAACTCGAAAGAAGAGGAAGGAGATGATAAAAAAAGAAGAGGTCATGTGAGAGAGTGGAGAGGAAAGAGCTTAAAATCAACTTTGGGATAGAAAGGAGGTCTACCAGGAGAAGAGTTGATGGACAGACACAATAAAGACATTTAGATATACCTTTTCCACTATCTTAAAGTCCATGTAAAATCAAAAATTTGATTTCTTTTTCTAGCACATACTGTTATTAGGTGAATGATTAATCAGTGCAAGTTAATCTACTGGAAAAAAAATGTTTTGGAAGTCTTAAATCAAAATCAGATCATTTGCTTCAGCTTTTGGAGTGGAGGTTATCTCTCATGATGATGTCAGCTTGACACTTCAACCACAATATTAACCATGTCCCTCTTACTGTTAGTAAAAGAAAGTCAGTTGGAAGTACATGAGCATTCTAAAATAAAAAATCTCAGCAACTTCTGGTTCATATGGACTTTAAAGCAATTGCCTTTATCAGAGTTAGTGATATTGCTGGTTTGAAGTTAGTTTAAATGGTGAGGCTTTTGAGAACTGGTTTGCTTTTTCAAGGGCTTAAGTACGGGCACAGACCCAGACCCTGCAGCCTGTCAGACAAGTATATTCATTCCCCAAAGCTAAATGTTATGATGTTGCATCAGTTTTGGGAATAAAGCAAGAAACGTGAATAACATTACTTTTTTTAAGTAACGAGTAAAGTAACGCATTACTTTTAGAAATTAAGTAACAATATTTAAGTTACTTTTTTATTGTGATGCAAATTACTTTTTAGTTCAGTTAATTTGCTTTTAAAAAATAAAATGCTAAATTAAAAGGAGCATAGTCACGCTGAATCAAACACAAAATGAGAGAAAGCAGGAAAGGACAGAAAGAAAGATGGCAGAGCCTTACATTTCTGTGATGGAAATATTCTCATTATTTTAAACACATGAAAGAAAAGAAAACGATGATTATCTGAATGGACAGTGATTTTACTTTTTAATAAGACAAAAAGTACAAAACGGATTGCTTTAAACTTTCATTAACCTGTATATGCAAAATCTGTAGCTCTGGGGTCAGGATGTTCTCTGAAGATAACATTATCCTACATTAGTTTTACCTACATTAAAGCCCTGCAAGTTCTGAATGATATCAAGCCTCAGCCAGGTCAGAAAAAGTAACTCAAAAGTAACTTAATACAGTACTTAGCATAAAAAGTATAAGTAACACAGCTAACTTTTTTTGCGGAGTAACTCAATATTGTAACGCAATACTTTCTAAAATAACTTTCCCCAACACTGCATTGCATTGTGTATAATTGATACATAGTCACCTTGGATTTATAAGGTTCTGTCTGCGTTATGAATGATTTTTAGATAATGAGCTTTAAAGTTTTTGCATTCCACAGCAAACAGTATGTGTGTAACATTTGTTTTTTAAATAAAAAGTTTTAAAATGAAACAACTTTACATTTTACATAAAAACATAAAAAACATCCCATAATTTAAATAAGAATATTTCAATAACTCAATTTTGACAAAAATGATAGAACCTTATAATTCTAAGGTGACGATAAATGCAATAACAATATGTTCTTTAAAAAATATTGCTGTGAACATGCTGGATTGCAAGCAATTCCATGATCCATGGATCAAAATAGTTTATCAAAAATTGTTCTAAGAGAGAAATGGGTGTTGTTAAATAGTTTTAGGACAACTTTGATGAAAGGCTTTGATTCACTTCAAATGTTGACTACGGTACACATGGCAAACTTGACAAAACTTTTTTGCATTCACTTTCAAATTTGCGATTATGTGTACTTTTACCAGAGTGAAAAGTGAATAGAAATATATAATAATAAAATATATATAAAAAAAAAAAGCATACAGGCTGTGTTTCATAACATCATCTCGAACTTGTGGAGCTCATCGCAAAACTGATAGGCTACTCCATGTTTCGTTTTTGTCGACTGAAACATTTTGAGTAAGTGCTTTTGCTTTGTTTATTTAATATAAACGACTGCATTTCCCTAATGCAGAAAAGCTATAGGTAAAATTAGGCAGCAACATTCTGTGTTTAGGCTGCTGTTACTTGGATGCAAAAAATAAACCCCTCAAAAGGTATTTTCTATGGTCGAAGAAAGTTAATAATGTGTAATAGGATGTGTTTTGTTCATATTTTGTAATATTCTTTTATTTGCATTTGTCAGTTTAAGCACAGAAGTCCTGTTTTAGTGTTTTCATTTCAACACTTCCATCAAAAAGTCATCTGCTGATAAATGGAAAAATTGATGCACAGTCTCTTTTCATCAAACACGTCTCATTTTTCTTCAAATGAAATGGGCATACAAGAATCTATTTTGTAGTCTGCTCATCATATACGCTCATAATTAATAATGAAAATGTAAATAAAAGCAAAAGTTATCATCAAGTAAACGTAATAAATATGTCACAGAGCATTATAATAATCGATTATGACATTTTTTTACATCCCTGTGCTGAGATTGAAAAAAATTAACTCCATTAACAGTCTAGCTTACAGACTTCTAAGCTCAAAAGTTGAAAAGTTAAGGTGTGCCAAGCAAAAATGAAATATGAATGAAAAATATAAAATCCTCATGTGATGCATTTTTTTTTTTTTTTCAATTTTTGCCCCTCTAGCTTAAATGTACAGCTGTGCCAATAGGCTGGACAGCTAATGTAGAGCCAGGTAGTACATCACTGAATATGTCTTTTTTTTTTAAATATGCAAACACAGAAGCACCAAATACAAACACTCCAATAACATTGTCAGGTATTGTGTTGTTATTGATGTTCATGGCTTTGTAAAACAGAGCTGACATCCAAACACAGTGAATCTAACATGAGATTACAAAAAATAATTTTGTATAGCTTCTGCATTTAAAAATTGGCGGTCAAACATTGCTGTTCAATCATGTTGGTCGCGGTAACCCTGCCCTCATCCTCTGACGCAAGCAGTTCTAACATCTACCAGCAATGTTTTGGTTCTACTGACAGTTAGAAACTACCCTCCCGAAAAAAATCAAAACAACAGAAACCATCACAGAAGTTCTAATGGTTTCTATTACAAATACCATTAAAAACAGTACATTTTAATGCTTTCTAGGGTATCTTGTAACATATTCCATTAGGATATATTGGTTTTAACATACCAGCATAAAAAGGCATAAAAATACCAGTAGAGAACCAAAGGATTATTATAATTTCTGTTAAAACCAATTTAATCATGCACTATAACCATTACAGTTTTTGTGATGGGTTTTTTTTCAGCAGGGAAGGCTCTGGCTCTAAACCAGCACTCAAACTCGTGGTAAAAAAAGAGGTGAGAGAGCGAGAGAACACAATGAGAGTGAGAGAGAGAGAGAGAGAGAGAGAGAGAGAGAGAGAGAACAGCGTGGTGATGGAGTGATAGAAAAATGACTGTGGGGTGCAGACCCCTTTTAGCTGAACATCAAAGCTTAAGCCCAGGGATCTCTGATCCTCAAAAGTCAACACAGATACTGACAAGATATAGATTGTGTGTGGGGGGAAGGGGATGGGTGTGTTTGCAAATCACTGCCTAAATCTTTGTTTTAGAACTTTAAATAAGTTCTAACAAGTTCACGAGAAGAACATAGGGAGCATTTAGGATGGAAATTGCAGTGAAATATCTTTCCCTGCTCTCCACACCAGCTCTCCTGTTTCTCTAAATGCGGCAAGAGTTTGTTTTACACCTGGTGTAGCAGCACTACACTAAAAGCTTCAATTTACATCAAGCAAAACTGAAGTAGTGACATCAATTCATACTAAATCAGGCCAAAACAAACTTTGTGTCAGGCAGGGGCGTTGCCAGACATCTAAGCTCTACTGGGGCAGGTCTTTATAACGTCTTTATTCCGATATTACCAATCTTAATAAATACTCTTGTATATGAAGTAAATCATCTCTCAAAGCATTTACTAAGGCGCTGCCAATTTTTACTGGGGAACATGCTCCAGTGAATTGGGTCTAGTGACGCCCCTGGTGTCAGGAGTTCGAAACAGCTTGCCAAAGCAGATTTTCTGAAAAAGTTCAGTCCAGCTGGTAACCAGGGGCGGACTGGCCATCTGGCAATTCTGGCAAATGCCAGAAGGGCCGGACCATTTTTTAAATGTGGGCCGGTCAGCTATTTTTTTTTTTTTCATATGTATTGTTTTTTTTAAATGTAGACAGCTTTTATCTCTTGCGAGATGTGAAGATGATGATGATAATAGTAAGAATAATAGTAAATGTTAAGCATTGGCTCAATCGGCAACAACCGGCTGGTTTCGAGATGGGTCGACCCAATCTGAGGTTACGCAGACGTAATCAAAATCTGGCAAGAATGTCAAACAAACAGTAAGTGCAACACAAGCTAATTGTCAGAGATGGACCATAAAAAGGGATAGGCAGTCAAGTCAGACATTGCCAAATACATAAAATTTACTGAACTAGTCTCGAAAGGGGGCAGTGCAGTGGCGCAGTAGGTAGTGTTGTCACGTCACAGCAAGAAAGTTGCTGGTTTGAGCCTCATCTGGGTCAGTTTGTGTTTCTGTGTAGAGTTTGCATGTTCGCGTGGGTTTCCTTCTGGTTTCCTTTACAAGGCCAAACACATGCTATAGGTGAATTTAGTAGGCCAATTGGGAATTGGGTAACCCAGTAATGGGTTGCAGCTTTGAGGGCATCCACTGTGTAAAACATATGCTGGATAAATTGGCGATTCCCAGATGAATAAAGGGACTAAGCCGAAAAGAAAACGAATGACATAATTGCATATATAAATGGGTTGTTTTTGTTCCAGTCACATACATTAAATGTTTAAATATCTCTTAAATAGGTACTGCTTACATAATTTTACCATCTGTACAAGAATATAGGTAGTAAATGTGCGTGTCCTTGGGTGGGGCTGTGTCGGTGTGGTAATGTGGGCTGGTGTGGCTACAATGCCAGGGCTGATTTTTAGTCCCAGTCCGCTGCTGCTGGTAACTACCATTGATCTGTGGTTAGTACAGTATGTAATGTGTAAGTTTGGACAAATCAAAATTTTGAGGCAAAAATGTAATTTAAAACTTCATTTCAAGAGTTCACATTTGATGATTGATAATAAACCATGTTTGGCATGCTGTCCCGGGAGAGAGCCCTGAGCTCAGAAGTTCATCGAGACCGGGACTCCCACCCATATGAAGGGCGAGAGGGGAGATTGAGCTCAGATAGGTCTTGAGGACTCACCTGCTTGTAAATGTGTTAGGAATAGCTATGAGCGATAGCGGACTAAGAGCTGTCTACGATGCCACTTTAGATTAGTCAGTTTACTTATATTGTATGTCTTTTGACGGTGGGAAGAAACAGGGGAACCTGGGGAAAATCCTTGCAAGCATGGAGAAAACAGGCAGACTCTGCACAGAAATGCTGGCCTGGTAAGGATTCAAACCAGTGGCATTCTTGCTGTGAGGTAACAGTGCTAACCACTGGGCCGTGCCACCCAATATAAAAGGGAAGAGGAGTAGAAGTGGATGGGGGGTTCTTTAAGACGAAGATGACTGAAGTTAAAAACTGTTTATTTATAATGAGTTAGGATTTGTCTAATTGGGGTGATGTGTAGCTGATGTGGGACCAGCCGTGATCAATCATAAGCACGTAATCCTCTCGAAATTAGTTTATAAACAAACCGCGATTAGAACTTTGTGATTGGGATCTTCCAACTCAGCATTTTTAGCACACTTGTAGTGCTTCTCACATTTTACTCTGAAACAGAAGAACCAAACTTAATGTAATTTTCAGAGAAAAAAACAAATGCAAATTTTCTTCTCCAGTTTGTGGTTGCTAGTCCATCTAAATCAGTGGTCTCAAACTCAATTCCTGGGGGGCCGCAGCTCTGCTGAGTTTAGCTCTAACCAGTTCCAACTCACACCTTTTTAATAGTCTCTAGTAGTCTTGAACACCTTGATTACTTGAATCAGCAGCATTTGAATAGGGTTGGAGCAAAACTGTGTAGAGCTGTGGCCCTCCAGGAAGCCAGTTTGAGACCCATGATCTCAATTAAGATGGACAATCTAATAAATAATCATAAATTATCCGTTTTATTCAGCTAGTTCGCAAGAAAAATATCTTCTTACTTAGCATCTAAATGCTGTATCTGTTTCTAACCCTGTATAATCCAGAACACACACCACACATACCAATCCAGCATCATTATTTATGCCAGGGAACATGCGTGCACGCACACACACACACACACACACACACACACACATACACATACACACATACAACCACACACTCACTGAGACAGAGCACCTGCTGGGAATGGTGCGAGAAGAGCTCTCCTGGCGATGTACTCCAGCACACACCTCACCAGCAGGATTATTGAGATTAATAACTAGTGATTATTAAGATGAATACAACGATTATGTGTGTTGTGCCTTATGCTGCCGCTGTCGTTAATTAAGGCCACATCGTTAGCACACCAACGGCAGGTATTAACCCCATCCCCATCCATCCACATCACCGAGGGCAACTGTAACCATGGAGTGTTCGGTCTGCACCTCGCTGTGGTTTTGGTATAAAGTCTGTGGTTACGAAGACACAGTGCCAACATTATAGGCTCTTTAACAAAATCACACCACACATTCATATCGTTTAGCAGCAACTGAAAAAAACAACTTAAACTGGCCTAAGATGGCTATATGGGCAAACGCTGGTTAGTCTGGGCTGTTTTGCTGGTTTTAGACAGGATGAAGACTGGTAAACCTGCATAATAGATACTTTCTTTGGCAAGGTTGTGGGGCCAGTGAGAGAAGATTAAAACCAGTTTACTAGCTCATGAACTATATATATAAATATATACACATATACATACATACATATATATACACATGTAATACTGTTGAATGCTTCATTCTTCCTATTATGCCTTTAGATATGGTAACCATTGTATACATTCACCGGCCACTTTATTAGGTACACCTTACTAGTACCGGGTTGGACCCCCTTTTGCCTTCAGAACTGGCTTAATTCTTAGTGACATACATTCAATAAGGTACTGGAAATAATAAGAGTTTTTGGTCCATATTGACACGTTAGCATCATGCAGTTGCTGCAGATTTGTCCGCTGCACATCCATGATGCGAATCTCCCATCTCCATCACATCCCAAAGGTGCTCTATTAAATTAAGTTCTGGTGACTGTGGAGGCCATTTAAGTACAGTGAAATCATTGCAATGTTCAAGAAACCGGTCTAAAATGATTCAGGCTTTATGACATGGTGCATTCTCCTGATGGAAGTAGCCATCATAAGATGGGCACACTGTGGTCATAAAGGGATGGACATAGTCACAACAATACTCAGGTAGGCTGTGGCGTTGACACAATGCTCAATTGGTATTATTGGCCAAAAGTAAGGCCAAGAAAATACTGTATCACCCACACCATTACACCCCCACCACCAGCCTGACCCGTTGATTAAGGGCAGGATGGATCCATGCTTTCATGTAGTTGACGCCAAATTCTGACCCTACCTTCCGAAAGTCGCAGCAGAAATCGAGACTCATCAGACCAGGCAACATTTTTCCAATCTTCTGTTGTCCAACTTTGGTGAGCCTGCATCAATTGTAGTCTCAGTTTCTTGTTCTTAGCTGACACGAGTGACACCCGATGTGAACTTCTGTTGCTGTAGCCCAGGGGTCATCAATCTTGGTCCTGGAAGGCCGGTGTCCCTGCAGGGTTTAGCTCCAACTTGCTTCAACACACCTGCCTGGGTGCTTCAAGTATACCTAGTTACACCTTGATTACCTTGTTCAGGTGTGTTTGATTAGGGTTGGGGCTAAAATCTGCAGGACACCGGCCCTCCAGGAACAAGTTTGGTGACCATTACTGTAGCCCATCCGCCTCAAGGTTGGACATGTTGTGCGTTCAGAGATGCTCTTCTGTATAACTCGGTTGTAACGAGTGGTTATTTGAGTTACTGTTGCCTTTCTATAAGCTGGAACCAGTCTGGCCATTCTCCTCTGACCTCTGCTGCAACCGAACTGCCACTTACTGAGTATTTTCTACTTTTCAGACCATTCTCTGTAAACTCTAGAGATGGTTTTAGGGTGAAAATCCCAGTAGATCAGCAGTTTCTGAAATACTCAGACCAGCCTATCTGGCACCAACAACCATGCCATGTTCAAAGTCACTTAAATCACCTTTCTTCCCCATTCTGAACTGCGGCAGATCGTCTTGACCATGTCTACATGCCTAAATTTGTTAAGTTGCTACCATTTGATTGGCCGATAAGATATTTGCGTTAACGAGTAGTTAAACAGGTGTGTCTATATAAGTGGCCGGTGTGTGTAAGTGGAATAACTGACTCCAGACCATTGAATTATTCAAAAATAATGCACATATGAAGTGTAACAGGTGACCCAAGCATACAAATTTTTTTTTAAATGACATCAGAATTCTTTTTTCAAAATTTCAGAATTTCAAAATTTTCATTTTTTCCCCATTTCAAATGTATATTTCCAAAATAATATTAAACACTTAATGCATTTCCAGTGTTAAAATACACCTTGGGCAAATGCCAAACTAGATATATTATTATTATTTACTTATTTAATTAATCTATTTGCTACGCTTAATTTTGTTAGGTCTTCATGAATAAAAGCAATATAAACATATTGTATATAATACATTTTTGCAAAGCTTTCAGTACAAAAACATTATCATTTCCCATAAGGTTAAAACCTAATAATACATTTTCAAACTGAAATACATATTTCCACAACATAGATAAAACATCTTAGGCTGGTGTGATCTATTTTTCCTCATCCCTTGTTAGGCTTAATATCTACACAATTCGATAGGCCTAAACTGTAACCATGGAAACACAGACTAATAATGCATGGCTCATGAGGCTGTTGGTAAACTTTCTGAAACTATTACACCCACCTGCAGCAGGCCAGTAAAAAAAAGATGAGATGGGGTGGAGTCCAATGGAGAAGCTGAGAGAAAGAGAGATAGAAATTGGCCTACTCCTCCACTGCGTTGAACTGAGCTGATTGACACCCCCTACACACACTCTCGCACACAAAAAACATCAAACGCATACACACACAAGCCCTCTTCAGCTCTGTCTTTAACTGTGTGGGCACCAGCATTGATTTTCTCTTGAGCTGAAGGGATGACATCACTGTTATAGGGAAACAGCATGTAGGCGACTCTTCTGGATGCCTGTCTTTAATCGGACGGATGATCATAGGACAATGGCCACAGAGCGACAAGCCGAGGACTGCGCTGATATTTCTGGTTCATGATAGCAGCAGGGGGAGAGCTGTGAAAGGGGTCACTCATTGTTTTGCGGCCATTAACGCATGCCGTGAGTGAGAAGGGCAGCCTAGTGACACTGTCTTAATAGGGAAGGCGACTTCAGATATCTAATGAGCCGCATGAAGGGTGGAGACGAGAAGGGAGGAGGACTGCAGGAGAATGCTCCCAATTATCTTTAATAATCCCTCTGTAATCTCTCACACTGAATGGAAATTGCGCAGAAGGGAAAAGCATGGGCAGATAAAGATTACAATTAAAGGAAAAATCACTTTTTTATTTTTCATGCATTAATCTGCCATTGTTGTGGAATGAGCTTTATGGTTTTTCGGCGGTCATTCATCTGTAAGAAGTTGAAAGAAATAATAGGGGAAATTAACGAATGAGAATGGAAGAGGGTAGGCAGCTACTGTGGATATTCATTCTGTAGAGTTGATTTTACACCTGGTTTGAGTAGGACACAGTCGCATGTTGGCAGCAGAAATTTTGGATTCCATCACAGTTTAATGGTCCAATAAGGACTGACACTTCAAGCAAAATATATAAAGTATGCTTCAGTCAGTTCCAAAATGTACTCAAAGTCTATACATTCTATTAGAAGTAAAAGTATGAGATCTGTCACTGGGGCACTATTTTTCAAAAGATACATACAGTATTTGTACCTAGAGTATCCATATTGATTCGTCATAGGATCATTTTAGATAATTTGGGTAATAATATATTTATTTTAGGTATCAATAAGGACAACAAATGTGTTTTTTTTAAAAGGTAGGTACTGTCCCAGTAGCTTCGTTTCCATTCACCTATTTTTATGTGCATTTTGGATATGCACATAAACAACCAGTTAATTGAAACGCCAAGATGTGCATAAGTTTGAAAATGCGCATTAAAACTTATGCACATAACCGAGTAAGATTAACTTTTCATTTGATGAGAAAAGTTGTTCACGATGGAAACACTTTTACCAAACAAATTCAAGTAAAAGCATTTAAAAAGGTTTGTTATAAAAGATCATGTGATGATGAAAATGTGTGTGAATGGACAAACCAGCAAGCTGAGCACATTGTAGAACATCTGAAATGTTGTTTTGGTCATTCTAAAACGCTGTAACCATTTTAGTATTATTGTTATTATATCATTAATTACCTCCAGAGTTTTCAATTGCGCCTTTGCTCTGCATCTCATGCCTTCAAACACCACATTGATTGCGTGTCGACATACTGCCTTCTGAGGCGCATGTCATTTGTTAAATGAAGAAAAAATTCACGCAGTTTCTCCTACAGCAGCAAATTCCATTTTTACTTTTTAAATTTGGCGGCAGTTAATCGGGAAAGTGAGTGAGTTTGGCTGCAGTTAATCGGGAATTTTGTTCTGACTAGTTGGATGGAAACGCTGATTCATATGTCTTATATGCGATATTACAGTTATGCGCATACATTTTATTTGCATCTTTGTATGGAAACATAGCTAGTGACAGGTCCTGTACTTTTATTTATGGGAGTATACATTAGCTATACAAGTCTGGTGAGCATGTTTTTGTTTCCACTGAATATCTCATGCAAAACTCTCAAGAGTCTTCTCTGCAAACTAATTTCGGTGACATTCACTTGAAGCAGTGCTAAAATGAGAAAAAAAAAAGTAGGACGGTGCATGATTTCATTTTTTTTTTTAATTGTTTTTTTTTTTTAATAAAGGAAGATTGACTAATGGGCGAATGCAATGCAAAGGAAGGGAAGAAAGTTGTTTTGAAGGGGAGGGAAGGTTATGGTATTTGATTAAAGTTTATGAGGAAAGGAATTTTTACAAAATAATGACGTGCATAGATACACTGTTTACAACAAGAACTACTATATACATATAATAATAAGAAGAGTAAATTTTGATTTTATTGTAACTTTAATGGACGATAATAGTTGTTCAAAAACTTGCTTGGATAAGTTGGTTTAGAATCAGATTACCCAGCAGACACACAATGTCATAAAATGATAGTATTAGGCTATGTTTAAGTCACCAACAACTAACAGGACGGTGTTATTTTGATGTCCAATAGCGACATGAAATGCCAACATCCTAAACCAACATCATGTTGACGTCAAATACTAAGATGTATTGTATGTAATGTATCTGAAATGGCAACCAAAATTCAATGTCTGATCGACATCAAATTAGTAACATCCACACAACATCAAGCTGTAACACCATTAGACGTTGATATTTTGATGTTTTTAGGTTGGGTTGGAAAGTAACCAAAAGTAACGTCTGTCCGACGTTGGATATTGACGTTGAGTTCTGACGTAAACTCCATTTTCATTTGCAAACAAAATGCAATGTCCAATGATGTTGGGGTGCAATGTCAATCTGACGTCTTGTTGATGCCCTGTGCCTGCTGAGTAGGAACCAAAATTTAGTCTGATTAAGGGTCAAGGTAACACTAGCTTGACCTAAGTAGGAGACTAGGCAGAGGGGTCATTCAACTTAAAAAAATATATTTTGAGTGAGTGAGAGAATATATCATACTGTAATCTAGAACTGTTTGCCGACTGAAGCTAAACAGGTTTAGGGTTGTATAGTGGTGGGAGCACAAGTGATATTACATAACAATGGAAAATCCAACACAATATACTATGGAACAGTCCTGTTTCCTGTTCCAGCCTGCAAAATAAGCTTTTTTGTACACTGTTCGAGTATAAGAAACTACATTTAAGAAGCAATTACTGTTCAGTATATTTGGTGAGCTCACATATGAAATGTAGTTTGGTTAAGATTGGTAAAGAATACTGAAGAATCCAATGTTCCCCCATTCAAAAAGATAGGAGCTGAAATTGCTGCCTGAGAGGTGTTTCAAAGATGGCTGCCAAGTAAAATGACTTGACTTAAAGGTACATAGCCTAAAACAAAAACAAGATGTTTTGTTTAAACAGTCAGTCTCAGTGCTCATGTTAGCAAAAGTTTCTGTAAAATATTGATTTCTGAACTAAATTATAATCGGGACTGGTTCTGAATTAAAAGAGTAAAGGAGGGTGAGAGAAAAAAGTAAAGAGATGAATAGTGAGTGGTTTCAGCGGGGAGAAATTGTCCCACTTTAAGCAGCAGTAAATCCCACGCAGCACAGGCTTACAATCCAGCACTTACTCAGAGAGACGGATGAGAGAAGACTGGGGGGAAGGTGCGTAAATGCTCCGATGGCTCGAGCACAGAAAGAAAACACTGCTGCAGGGAGACTGTGCTGGAATTAACTTCACATCTCAACATCAACTGTACTCATTAATGAAATGCCTACTTTCTCTCTTTCTCTCTCTTCTCTTTCTCTCTTTCTCTCTCTCTCTCACAAAAAAAAAACTAGGTTTATTTCCAAAACTGATTTCATTTGTGAGCTTCTGCATCTCCTTTTCATAATATCACTCAAATGGCAATTTTGTTATCACAGCATTGACTCTTTTGTCAAACAATGGCTAATTTGGGTCGGCGGGTGGGTGGATGGATGGATGGATATATATACAAAACTAGCCAGATAGATGGATGGATGGATGGATGGATGGATGGATGGATGAATGGACGGACGAGCTGACGGACGGACAGGTGGATGGATGGATGTATGGATAATATAAACAAAACTAGCCAGACACAGTATATGGATGTATGGCTAGATGTATGTATGGATATATGTATGTATGTATGTATGTATGTATGTATGTATGTATGTGTGGATGCATGGATGGATGGATGGATGGATGGATGGATGGATGGATAATATATACATAACTAGCCAGATGGATGGATGGATGGATGGATGGATGCATATATGTATGTAAGGATGAATGGATGGCCTCATTGTAAGTTGTTTTGGATAAAATCTTCTAAATGACTTAAGGTAAAGGTAAAATAAAGGTTTAAAATTGCTACATTGGAATATATGATGTATTTTAGGCTGAAAATTTGCGACATTTTCATTTTATAGTAAAAAACTATGTAATGTCATTTTTCATAGAAACTGACAATTTGAATGTTAAATTTTATTATATTATATTATATTATATTATATTATATTATATTATATTATATTATATTATATTATATTATATTTAAGAAAATTTAAATTCAGCTCTGGGACATAAAAGTGTGTGCAGTGTTGAAGAAACACCCACATACATGTGATTGTACCTAAGCAGCTTCAATTCTCAGGCAGTGTCTATGGAAACCGAATATTCACTGACACGAACAGAGAGAAAAGGCTAGGAAATGGAGAACACAAGAGATGGAGGTTCATCGACTGATGGCGACTGGGAAAGCCTGGTGCGTGGGCTGACCGGGGGTTTCTGCCGCACAAGCACTCATAAATTTGCTGCCTTCCCTCCCTACCATCTCTCTCTTTCTCTCTCTCTCTCTCTCTCTCTTTCTCTCTCTCTTTCTCTCTGTCTCCCTCTCTTTTTCTTCATCCCTGACCCCCTCCCCTTAAGCATAATGATAATTGCATGCTTTATGAGGAGCTGAGACAGGAGGCCAATGCATAGCTCATCTACACGTCACAGAATGGGATGGGTTTGTTGACCCCCCTCAGCCATTACAGTGATTAAATAAGACGGACTCTGTCCCTATATCAGCCATGCGGATCATCAAGAAGGTCACCACACTTGACTTTGCCAGTGATAGACGTTTAATTCATGACTGTAATGTCAGTATCATTTTATGAAGTCCTTCTGATATACAGTACACACAAGCATGTGATGCTTGATGGGGGATGGTATTGAAAGATAAACGTCTAGAATGTGAAATTTATTTTAATAATTTTTCCTGCTAAAGGAATTAAGAGATTCTGTAATAAAACTCTGATATTAGGCTCAATTGTGGTATTTCAAAGGTTTCTAATTTTACTTTAAAGGTCTCCAACAGTTTAAATCAATCCATGGTCAGAATTTCTTTTTTTTACATTATATACATTGCAGTATCACTTCTTTTCTCACAGAGTCTAACAGAGTTCACTGAAAGATTCATTCTTTCCTTTTCCGAGGTCTGCTGAGCTTGATAGCCTATTGAAACATGAGTGTTATTTTACCCTAGAAAATGTCTACTAGATATGGCAAGAGGAGCTGCACGATTTTGAAAAAACTGACATTGAGTTCTGGCGGTAAAATGAGGAGGTAGTCGTGTTCACGCTCTCACTGTCTTTCATTTTATCAGCACCAATTACACGCAAGTGTACTTTGAAAAGAGATAACGTTAGCTATGTTTCCATCCAAAAATGTGAATTAACTTTTTGTGCAAAACTGGACTATCTCATTAAAAACATGCAAATAAAGCAGCAAATACCAACAGTAAAAACTGAATTTGATGCGGAAGGAGAAGCTGCGTCAATCTTTTCTTCATCTAAATCACTTGCGCCTCAGAAAGCAATCCTGGCATGCAGTGAACGCACAGTGGTATTTGAAGGTGTCAGACGCAGAACATAGGTGCTCTTGATTCTGGAGGTCATTAATAATATAATAACACAAATACTGAAACGGTAATGCGTTTGATAATGACCAAAACAACATTTCAGAGGTTTTACAGTGTGCTCAGCCTGCTGGTTTATCCATTCACACACATATTTATCATCACATGATCCCTTTTAACAAAATCACATGACCTTTTTTAATGCGCATGCTGAAGTTTGTGCGGTAAAAGTGTTTCCATCGCAGTTTATGCGCATCTTTTCTTATCGAATAAAAAGTTTATCCTACTCAGTTATGCGCATGTTTTTTATGCGCATTTTCAAAATTTATGCGCATCATAACGTTTCCATCAACCGTTTTTTTAAACCGCATATGCAAAATGCGCATAAAAATAGGTAGATGGAAACATCGCTATAATCTTCAACAAAAATCCTGGATCTTTGGTTAATTGATTTTGTATGAAAATGGCAAGCAAAAATGTGATTGCGGCTTGATAGTCTCAACCTAATACAAGCTAGCATGGAGGCCGCTACTAACACTACTAACAGTTGCAGGTAGCAATCTTCGCTATACCATACACTTCTAAGACTGAACTGATGTCCTCACGCAATCAGATGGCACAGTCTATTAAATGGAGACAACAAGCTTTTGGTCTGAGATCGGATTGATTGTTTAAACCTTATGTTCCATGGTCAAAACCAAAATGGAAAAAACTAACTAACTCCCTAGTATATTGATGGGGACTCTATACTGCTCAGTGAGCTCCGTCTTTCGGATTAGACGTCAAACCTGACTTTCTGTGGTCAAAAAAAAAGGTAGGGGTTTAACCCCGGCATCCTGGCCAAAATATGCCCACTGGCCTCCGTCCATCATGGCTATATCATAATTGGCTTCATCAATCTGTCTGGCGCAATATGGCTGCCATCGCATCATCCAGGTGGATGCAGCACACTGGTGTTGTATGAAGAGATCCCCACCTAAAATGTGTAAAGTGTCCAGAAAAGCACTATATAAATGTAAGGAATTATCATCATTATTATTATTAATATTATTATTATTATTATTAGTAGTAGTAGTAGTAGTAGTAGTAGTACTATTATTGTTATTAAATCATTAATTTTCTTTTCGGCTTAGTTCCTTAAACTGGGGTCCCCACAGTGGAATGAACTGCCAATTTGAGCAACTGCGCAGAATTCCGCAGATTTTTAGCCGTTCATTGATTCTGTTTATTTACTGCGGTAAATGCGTGTAAATATATATTTATTCAGTTTTTAAATTAATTTCAGTAATATTATTGACTAATATGAAAATATTCATATGATTTATTTACAACACAGTTTGTAAAGTATTATTTTCTGTCTTTTAGTAGATATATTATATGAGACTTACTTTTTTACCAAATAAAGTGGATCTAATTGGATTTGTAGTTTAAACATTAAATAAAAGTTAAAAAGGTATTGTTTTTAATGTCATATATTAAGGTTTTAGTTATGATACTCTAAAAATCATTCTGCATAAATCCTAAGATTTTTCACAATATTCTGTGCAGAAATAGCAAAAAACATTCGCAAATTCAGTCTGGCCCTAGTAATATGTCAACAGCGCGGCCAAGAGCAACACATGAATGAGCACCCTATACTGACACTGAGGAAAAGAAACTGCTGAATGGACTTCTTATTTTTGTTTTATATGCATACAAAAGTATTCTCGTAACTTGATAATATTCCAACTGAACCCCTGAAGGCATTTTATTTTTTGGTTCCATTCAGGACTTTGAACAACTCAGGAACTTTGCTGATTAAGGAGGATGAGGGAGCTCTCAGATCTCACCCAGTACCACTTCTGCATGAAGTGTTTTTAAAATATCAGTCAAAACATACCTCTTCTCTCTGCCCTACTAATATTTTTTTTTTTTTCATTTTTTAGGACTCATTGACTACAGATTTTTTAAATGTAATTTTAGTTTATACATTTTATTGTAGCATATATTGCCCTGTATCTCTAATTGTTTATTATTGTTGTCATGTTTATGAAGTACTTCATGTTTTTTTAAGGTGCTCTATGAATAAAGTTGACCTTGACCTTGGCCTAAATATTCTTAATTTGCATTTCCAATGCAAACAAGGGGTAATTAATAACATCATTTTCTTTTTGGGTGAACAAATTTTGACTTACTATAGTGCATTCTATGTGACAAATCACTAATTAAAAACATATTTTATTATTATTTGGTCATGTTACTGTACCCTAAGTCCATGAAAAACATGAACAGAACTTCTGAAGTTGACAGCAACCATGATTAGTAAATGCTTTTGAATTGGAACCTTTTCATATGGAACCTTATTGTAAAAGGATGCTTCAGTTAATGTTTACAGTATTCATCTAATACACACTGCATCTCATTCTCTTCATTACCTTAAGGATTTTTTATCCCTTTCATGCCATCATTGTTCAGTTCTTCCTTCGTCTCTGTCCTGCTTGTCCCTTTCATCTTCACCTTCTCTCTCTATCATTCTCTCTCTTCTCTCCCACCCCTGCTCCAGCTAATTGCCACGGAGCTCAGTGATAGAAATCAATGTGCAATGTTTGATTGTGAGCCAAAGCACAGGAAGGTGAAGCAGAGCAATGAACATCACAAACAGACAAACATACACACTCAGCACTTGCATATCTGATGATTAAGAGGTGTCTCATACACAGCGCTGTGTTTGTGTTGGGTTTCCCACTGAAGCTCTGACTAAACCCCTGAATCAATCTGAGCATAATGCCATAAACTACATTCGAGCATGTATATTATTTATTTATTGCATTTAAGTCAACTTCGAATAGCTTTGTGTGGCATAAAATACAATAACTGACAGAGCAAAAGATGCAAACAGATCAGCCAATATCTTTCCGTCGTTTTACATTGAGACTCTGATGATCTTATATTAAAGGGAATGTTCATCTAAAAATCAACATTCTGCCATATTAAACATTTTATTCACATCATTCAAAGCTCAACCCTTTTTTTTTGTGGAACACACACAAAAACAGATATTTAAAAATAGAAGAATATTTCATAACATAATCTTGACATAATTATACCTTTCAGAATAACTGCTTAAATCATCATTGAAAACGGCTGATGGCTGCCTTTGCGATATTGTTGTGTCTCAGTTTACGCTGTGTTAATATTTTACTTGATTACTAGGATGTTTTGAGTCAAAACGATTAGTTAATTTCTTGTGTTTTAACTACGTCAGTCAACATGAACCAGCAATGAGTGAAGCATACTTCTTCAGCATGTTGGAATCTGACACTGTAAAAAATGCAGGGTTTCACACAATCGATTTATGTTGGGACGACATGAAGGAATTAAACTAACTTATTAGTTATCCAACCTCAAGAATTGTGTTGTTTCAGCTCATATTTAACAATTTAACAAATTTTTTTGTACTTTTTAGCATTCTGTAAGAGGTCTACATATGAAAAATAGCCATTCTTGAATAATTCTGTCTCATTTTACAGTAATGTTTATTAATGTGCATTGACCCTGTAAACAAATAAACTAAAAATATATATATTCGAATAAGTCAAATAAACAAACAGCAAAATAATTGTTGAGTGAAGATCATTTGAAAAGAATAACCATTTAGTTTACACAGAAATTATATCTCTGTTGTCAATTAATAGTGTACAATGCATATGTTATATGCATATGTTAACTTATATCAACAAATACAACTTTTGAGTAGTAAATGTTGAGATTACCAAAGAGGTTAACCCAGAATTTTGTCATTTACTCAGCCTAGACTTGTTCCAAACCAGTTTGAACACAAAAGAAGATATTTTGAAGAATGTTGGAAACGTGTAACCATTGACATCAATAGTAGGAAAAACAAACTAATAGGTAAACTACCCCTTTAATATCAAAATTTGTTAGGATAAATTTTTGCAATGTAAACTAAATCTATCAGGAACATTTTTATTATCTAATTTTTTGCTTAATGCTCTAAGAAATGTGTTGGTTAAATTTAGTGAATGGTTGTTAATGCATTAACCAATGTTATTAAATAAGACCCTACTGGTTTTGCCAGAAAATTAGCATTTATCTCTGCCTACTGCTTTTCACATGAGAGTTCAGGATAGTCATGAGGTTTGGGACTGCACACATTCTAGAGGTGACATCATCCAATAAGCATTGTCATGAAGTTATTTTTTGACTCTAGAGTGATTAGTCACATGACATATTACAACTCAAGTGATTGCTCATTCCTGCTCTATTCAGCACTCAATTGTTGTTGCAGATTATAAATCAGGTATTTGTATCTCCAGCGTAGCAGCTATTAAGATGAACAGGAATGCTAACACATAGCTTTCTCCAGGTATTACAGACTTGATTGCTTTGGAAACAGTTATGATGCTTGTAACTGCATCTGGCGACACTGGTAGCACAGAAATTACCCACTTCACCTCTAATGCAGAGTTCAGACTGCACTATTTTCAAAATAGTCCCGTCAAAGATGTTTTCACACTGCATGACTATCTGGGGTAACATTTCGCCGCTGATGTATTTACACTGCAAGATTGATCGCTGACAGGGGGTTTTACACGGCATGACATTACAATTGAAAGAATCGACAACAACTTTGTCTCGGTCTGCAAACTACATCTCACAACCAAACACAGGTGAGAAGTGACATGGAAACAATATGAGTTCACGAAGTATATCTTCTGTCATTAACTCGCTTACATAATGAGAAAGAAGCCTTTAGTGAGGTAGAAAATGTACTTATTTTGCTCACCTTGCCTGTGGTTTCAGGCATTTGTCAGCGAGTCAAAAATCAGGGCTAAAATCACGCAGTCTGAACTGAGTATAAGGGGACCCACTTAACACAATTAACTTATCATACAATATTTTTTGCTAGATTCATCCCATTTAAAGTCTTGTTTTCATGCCCTGCACCAAGTTGTTTAAAAAGCATATACATTTGTGCCCATTTAGGCACCCATTGGCATGCTGGTCTGAATAGAAAATGTGTTAAGATGCATTGCATGAGCTATTTTAAGGCTGGTGCAGTTTTGTTGTTGTTATTGTTTACACGCATGTTAGATATATGCACCAATATACATCCATACACATTGCTTATTGCACACACAGGGATCGGCTGCAGCACACAAACATCTTTAAATATTACAAATTAAAGGATAAAAGTGTAAAAAGATTATTACTGTCTACAGTACATAAATACAAATAACCCTCTTCACCTCGGGAGGCTTTGGTAGAATCCGAATTATTGAAGTGCTTCTGAAACCCGATCCTTTCAGAAACTGACAAAAACGAGAGTGACCATTGGTACCCTTTTAGCAGGGGAATCGCAAGCCTGATAAAGGTAACCCGTACCGACCCGTACCATACCAATCAGTAGAAATGGGCCATTAAAGGCAATGTGAAATGAGACTTTGATTGGTTTAATACATGTTACGCCCCAAAACATACTCATAACTCATTAAGAGAATTAGTAAAAGTCTTTTAGACCATGAGCACCAACATTTTGTTACCGTCCTTGAAATAGCAGAAATGGATGTGGACACGCCCTAAGTGCACTTTAGACCATGCACTTAGATCATTAAAATAGAGCCCTAAGTGTACTTTAAAACACATTATTCTATGTTCTTAAAACCCAACAATGACGGCCAAAAAAGGACCCCTAATAGACGAACCCTGTGAAAGCAGAAGGCTCAGCTTGTCTGCTGTCTTTCTTTCTGACCAGAAAGCCTAGTGGAACAGACTGTATGGAGTGGAGAGACTAGTGTAAATCTGTCTCCTACATGAAAGCGTCTTTGATAGGCCTCTGCTCTCATCTCATCTCCACAAGCACGCCACTAATGTTCTGCCTCGCAGCCAAAATATCCCCAGCAACACCTGGCACCATGAAGAAAAAGAAAAAAGCTGATTAAATCATTAGAGAAACACATGGGAGGACGGAAAAGAGAGAGCGGGAGATGAAGGAGGGAGAGCGAGGAGGTAACGGGGGGAGGGATGAACAACTTCATAAGCTTGGCACTGCGCTCCTGGTGCCATGCCCGTTGTTTATGTCCACACACATCAAAGGCTGCGGTAATCGCTGCTGTTTGCAGGCCCACATCTCCAGTTCACCTTGACTGACCTGTTTACACTACGGGCCAGAGCAGTGGCAGAGGATGGCAGTTTCCTTGCTGAGCGGCCCAAGAAGTGCCTGAACTAGAATGCTAGAATGGCAGTACGCTTAATGAATGAACATTAGGAGATGAGCTTCCCATTGCACAGTGGTTGGAGCAGCTCCAGGTCTTCACCAGCTGTGCTTCTCTTGTTTACATGCCACCGCCTGCTGCTGGAGTGGCCACACCACAGGCCTCGGCTCCCAAACTCAGGCTTGAAGGCTGCATCCTCGGGCGCGCTTGAGCAGTCGAGTCCAACCTGAGAATGTGTGCACAGGATCTTAAAGGGGTCATATATGGGACAGTTGGCCTAAAGGGTTGGTGGGAGGTGGTTTGCATGCCTCTTTGTTTATTATTGAAGTGAAATTCTGCATATATGGTCATTAGACTATCCGGATGCTACTTTGAAATGAACAAGGTGCTCCTGGTTTGTGATACCTGATAGTTGAGCTGCACATATAATCGAAAAAAGGTTGCGATCATAATTCGACCCTATGCACAACCTTAATTCTGGGTTTCTAGAATTCTGCCAATTATATTTTCAAGGTCAGGAAAGAAGCATAAAGTTGATCACAAAAGACTTCACATTGTTTTATATACATTGCTCAGCAACATGAACCGCTTCAAATGGTGTTAAAAGTGTGTCATACTGTTTTACAAGATTTAATTTACACCAAAATGGAATTTCTGTCTTCATGTAATGATGTATATGCGGCCGCAAAATCACGCATGAGCTGACGCACTGTTTGCTTTCTACCGAGAGGACGTGCACATGCCCACCTATGATGTTTATTTTGGTGAAAAGAATATGTATAAGCTGTAAATAACAGATAAAAAAGTTGCAAATAACTTGTGATCAGTTGGGAGCCGGGAAGTATGATTTGCATGTATGTTTTTTTCCTCAAAGTGACAACAGCCATGACACTGAAGTCAGCAGTGAATGTGAAACTGAAAGCGCGCACATCATTTATATGATCATATCACATTTTAATTATGATTACAAGCATTTTATATATTTGTTCTTTAGTGAACACAAAGTGTTGTGCATAAAAATAAATGTTGTTGATCAGTATAACTACTCTAGCTTATTTAATAGGTTACAGTATGCTTACTCCATGAGACAAGATGAGACATGAAATTGGGTTCATGAGAAGAGACGAGATGAAATTTTGACACTATTTTTAAGAAATCTTTAATGATGAAATATCTAAATGGAAAATAGCATTTATTCAACTGAAACACAGAAAAAAACGAAAAACTATTTTGTTGCTTTTTTTAAATCAACTTGTAATAAATGTTATTTTAGTTTTATTTTAAGTTGCATTACTATGCAGTAAATTTGCTAATATATGAATGGAAAATAGTATTCATATATGATTTTACATGTTAGCAAAATATTAGCTAATAAAAAAATTGAAAATGAATTTTTATTTAACTGAAAAAAAAAAAATCACAAAATGCAAAACAAGCAAACTAGTGACTTGCAACACAAAGGCAGCCCGGGTTGCCAGGTGAGTGCAAAGCACTTGATGTGCAGTTCAAATCCAATCCTGCCTCCTCCTATCTTCAGTGCTAAATTCACCCTCACGCTCCATCATAACCTCACAACTCACGAGACAAATTTTCACCTCAACGAGAAATCTTGTTGCGATTTAGTCTCGCGAGATCTCGTAGCCCAAGATCTCGTCACATCCCTACTATATAATGTTAAATATAATGCAAGAGGGATTCTGATAATGACAAATGACTCATTTTAGCAATGAAAAAATGAGACAAGCATATGGCTCAAACATAATAATTCAACTTGAGAATTATGAATAGTTGTTTTCTGATGCCATCAATTTACTGTGAATTAACAACAAGGACATAGTTAAATAATTAATGTTCAAGTCCACCATTCCAAGTCTATACAAAATTGTGCATTTTAAACAGTAGACCTACACATAGGCCTAATATTATATTGTTCTTTTACCATGTTTAAGAATTAACAATAATAACAGTTTACTCATATAGACCTTTATTTTACATCTACAGCAGGGGTGTCCAAACTCGGTCCTGGAAGGCAGATGTCCTGCAGATTTTTGCTCCAACTTGCCTGCAAGGATTCTAGAAAGCCTAGTAAGAGCTTGATTAGCTAGCCTAGGTGTGTCTGATTGCGGTTGGAACTAAACTTTGCAGGACACCGGCCGTCCAGGACAGAGTTTGGACATGCCTGATCTACAGAATCAGAAGAAGATCAGGATCTTGATTTTAAGCAAAAAAAAAAAAAATTGTGATTCTCATTTTAGCCAGAATCGTGCAGCCCTATCTGATAGTTGCCATGACTTTTTAAGAGAGGCAGTGATCTGCTTTTTTTTCACATTTGTGACTAGTGTACAAAGAGCAAAGCTTGTCCCTGATCACTGCCAGTGTTAGGAATTCAGTTTTTCTGTCGAGTCAAACATTATTCAGGTACAAAATACATTTTAAACCTTTTGTAAAACTTCGTGAAAGAAATACTGTGCACAAATGCTTTAAATTGCCTTGAAATGCTCACATAGTTACAGGCCTTAAAAACACATTCAAATGACAAACTATCTGCAAAACTCTTGTTTTGGGTCTCCCCCCTCAGACTTCACAGTAGGACATTCCAAGCCCCTGGCCTCGAAGCACTTTGTCTCCCTTTTGCCAGAACTTATTCACCCCTGCCCTGAATGCAATTTCTACCAAAGGGAATGTGTTTTCTTGTCTGAATTACTCAAGGAATGCAGAGTGATTCCCACCAAGAGGAACCTCTCAGACCGCTATTTTTATAGAGGGGAGCCTCAGACTTGCAGCTCACATGGGGCACCCCCGGATTCATGATATGCTATGATGTGTGACTGCATTGAAAGTCAGTGTAAACCAGAAGTTCATATTAGCTGCAGTACTGTGACATATTTCCAGCTGAAACTGAACACTGAACTGAAGGCAGGTTTACTTTAGCGCCATGCAATATATTCCTCGTAATACCATTCTATTTGATTTCCTGACAGTTTTTTTTTTCTTTATACGTTTTCTGGTGCTATAATAAAATGTATGTGTTCACAAAATAACACACTGCTTATTGTAATGGTTCACAGTGTTTGTAAATGTTTCTTGTTCAAACTATAATCCATTTGTTAGTGCTTTGCCATGATAAGCACTCAAAACATGTTCACTACAAAGATCCTTTCCTCCCCAATTACTCATTTAAACTAGAATTGTGGATGACCTTTTACTTTGTGTAAAAAAAAATGTTCTTGTCATCTACAGTATTTAGTTTGTTCTTCTTATATCATTTTCTTTGTTCCTTCAAAGTGTGCCACGTCTTATGGTAAAACTAACTAGTGAACAAGAATGTTCAAACTACATATGGAAGACTGTTGGACTGCATGCGTCCATAAGGTCTGGACACCATCATTTTACACTTTATTCAATTAGCAGACACTTTTATCCAAACCAACTTACATCACAGCTTTCAATAGCCAATCAAAGTCCCTTTAAGGCAAGTCATTTCACTCGGTGGGCACCTTTGAAACCAATGGAGTATATTTGCTGTTGACATTGGTGGGGAAACATCGAATCCTCCAAAATTGTTTGCCTTGCTTGTTAAATTTCACATTTGGAGGCACCAATGAAACCAATGTTTCCTATTTTTTGTTTCTCTTTAGTTGATTCAACCAATGAGATGACCCAGTTATTTCATTTTTATTTTATTTATTTATTAATTTTTTTGGTGTCTTACGGATAAGACACTTAGAATGGCATCTGAGGCAAATACATACTGTATATGCATACATATAAAAACTGAAGTACAGTTAATTCAGAATTATTAGCCTCCTTGGCTTGAATTGTTAGCTCCTCTGTTTATTTTTTCCCCCTAATTTCTCTTTAACGAAGATTTTAATTACTAATTTCTAATAACTTATTTTTTTTATCTTTGCCATGATGACAGTAAATTATATTTTACTAAATATTTTTCAAGGCACTTCTATTCAGCTTAAAGTGACATTTAAAGACTTAACTAGGTTAATTAGGTTAATCAGGTTAGGGTAATTAGGCAAGTTATTGTATAATGATGGTTTGTTCTGTCAATTATCGAAAAATAAAAAAGCTTAAAGGGGCTAATAATTTTGACCGTAAAATGTTTTTTAAAAAATTAAAACTGCTTTTATTCTAGCTGACATAAAACAAATAAGACTTTCTCTGGAAGAAAAATATTATCAGACATAAAAATCATTTAGGAAATATTTAACAAAATATTAAATAAATAAAGGGGGGGGGGTGTTAATAATTCTGACTTTAACTGTATGTATTTAGCTTAAACGTCAGACCATTTCCCTCGGTGGCCTTTGAAAAAGCATGTCATTTACAATGTCTTTTTCGAGAATGTGGAAATGGGATGCTGGAATTCACAGTCCTAACTGTGCAACTGTGTTTCTCTTACAGGAAACTTCAAAGGATTGTGTAAGCAGATAGATCACTTTCCAGAAGACACAGATTATGAAGCAGATGCCTCAGAGTACTTCTTACGTGAGTGCCTTCTTAGTGTTTCTGTGACAGTATTCATGTTCTCACCATCTTGTTCTTCCTTGTTCAATCTGTGAGGCTTTTCATGTACTGCTATTATGCTATTTTTGCCCAAGTGCTGTTGCTGCTGAAACAAAAGGGAAAAAAATTCCTAACCTACATATACAATCTTTGGGGAGAAAAATTCAGAAAGTTTGGGGAAGGTTATTACTAGGCCTTGCAGAGCTCTGCAGATTCCTTATTATACACAATGCTATACATATTACACTGTTAACAGTTCAATCAATTATAACAATTATTTTTTATTCAAACAAATATGCTTCATATTTTAATCTTTTTAGAGTATTTTTAAGTAGTACTGCTGCTTTAAAAAAGTTAATCTTTGGAGATTTAATTAAAAAAGTAAATTAAAGAAATAAAAAGAAATTCTATGAATAACTGAAAACAACGTTGTGAATTATTGTGGCTTTTAGAAACTACACTACCTGACAAAAGTCTTGTCGCCTTTTAGGAATAGCAAATACTTGACTTGTAGTTGATCATTTGGTACCAGAAGTGGCTTTTATAAAGGGCAAAAGCCTCTAGATTACGCTTATTTGACAAAATAAAATATGATAATGCCTTGATTCTTAATTATTTAATTAGGACAGAAAGGTCTGACTTTGCTTAGACAACAGTCTTGTCACTAACAGAAATAATATACAGTATAGAATATAAAGTCATGCTGCAGTGGGAAAATAATTTATTTTGTGTATGACTCCCATGAGCTTGGACAACTGGATTCATACATCTCTGCAATGACTCAAATAACTTATGAATAAAGTGATCTGGAATGGGAAAGAAAGTCTTCTTGCAGGACTCCCAGAGTTTATCAAGGTTCTTTGGATTCATCTTCAATGCCTCCTGCTTCATCTTACCCCAGACATGCTCAATAATGTTTGTCTCTGGTGAATGGGCTGGCCTATCCTGGAGCACATTGACCTTTTTTGCTTTCAGGACCTTTGATGCAGAGGCTGAAGTATGAGAAGGAGCGCTATACTACAGAAGAATTTGCCCTCTTCTGTGGTTTGTAATGTAATGGGCTGCACAAATGTCTTGATACCTCAGGCCGTTGACGTTGCCATCCACTCTGCAGATCTCTCGCATGACCCCATACTGAATGTAACCCCAAACCATGATTTTTTTTCGCCAAACTTGACTGATTTCTGTCAGACTCTTGGGTTCATGCCGGCACCAGTAGATCTTCTGCAGAATTTGTAATGACTGGGATGCAGTTCACCAGATGATTCATCAGAAAAATCTATCTTCTGCCAGTTTTTCAAACTAGGAAAACTAGAAGTCAAGTTATTATTTGTTGCTCTTACAACTGGGATCGACAACAAGACTTTTGTCAGGTAGTGTATAAAAATGCAATATATTAATTCCTGTGCGAAAAATAATGAATCTTAGCTTTTTTACTACAAATGTAATCAAATTTAAATATTACATCAATAATTTTGTGCAATTTTAGCTGTCAACTATTAACAAAAAGGTGCTTAATAATATAGTCCATGCTTAAACAACTAATCTTAACTAATATATTATCGCTGTTTAAAAAAATAATTATCTGCTTTTTTAGTTAAACTTGTATTGAAATATTTACAGCTGAAACCAGAAGTTTACATACACTGTATAAAAGGCACATAACCATTTAAAAAAAAAAAAGTCAGATGGTAATGTGACTAAACTTTTTCTCTTTTAGGCAAGTTAGGATTTTCAAATTTGTTTCTATTATGCTTAATAGCAGAATAATGACAGATATTTTTTTTGAGAAATTGTTATAACTTTTCTTGAAAGTCAAGTTTACATACAATAAGATTATTCTGCCTCAGAAAAAGCTCAGATGATGGTGTCAAGGTTTTGGAAGTTTCTGATTGGCTAATTGACAACATTTGAGTTAATTGCAGGCACAACTGTAGAATAGTATTTAAGGAAAACCTCAAGCACACTGCTTCCTTGTTTGACAACATGGAAAAATCAACAAGCCAGAATCAACAAAAAAGCCAGATTACAACTTGCTAAATTACACTGGGAAAAAGAATATTTTTTGGACACATGTCATGTGGTCTGATAGAACTAAGATTGAACTGTTTGGCCATAATGACCAGTGTTACATTTGGAGGACAAAGGGGAAAGCTTACAAGCCTAGGAACACCATCCCAACTGTGAAGTATGGGGGCGGCAGCATCATGTTGTGGGGCTGTTTTGCTGCAGAAGGGACTGGTCCATTTCACAGCATAGATGGCATCATGAAGAAAGAACATTATGTAGAAATACTGAAGCAACATCTCAAGACATCAGCCAGGAAATTAAAACTTGGTCACAAATGGGTCTTCCAAACAGACCATGACCGTGAGTATACTGCCCAATTACTTAAAATGTGCTTTAAGGACAACAGAGTGAATGTTTTGAAGAGGCCATCACGAAGCCCTGATCTCAATCCTATAGAAATTTGTGGACAGAGTTGAAAAAGCTCTTGCTAGCAAGGCAGCCAACAAATCTGACTCAGTTACACCAATTCTGTCTGGAGGAATGGGCCAAAATTCCTTTAAACTATTGTGAGAAGCTTGTGGAAGGATACTCAAAGCATTTAACCAAAGTTATACAGTTTAAATACAAAGTAAAAAAAAAATACCAAGCAAATGTATGTAAACTTTAGACTGTCTAGAAATTAATAAAAAAAACTAATTCTCTCATTATTCTGGCATTTAGCAAATGTAAATCATTTAGGTAATCCTAACGGACCTAAAATAGAAAATGTTTAGTATGATTTATCATCAGATAAATGATAAATGTTTAGTATGATTTATTTTTTTAATGGTCATGTTCCTTTTTTTAAAGTGTATGTAAATTTTTGGTGTCAACCGTATATTAGATTATTTTAAAATGTCTATATTATTCCATCAAATATGAATGTATCTGTTATGCTATCTGTTGTTAGATTTATTTGTTATTAAAATATAATAAAAAAATATTAATGATTAAATAATCATAAATTAAATAAATGATTAATAATGAACAAAGAAGCTTAAATAGTGTAGAGAATTTGAACTTTCAGCTCTTAATAAGGATATCTCACATTCAAATTGTCATTTCACACATTTTACACATTATCTACAACAAACTCTCAAAGGATTCGGCAGATTTCTCAGCAAAAATCAGCTTTGAAAAGTTCAGGTCCAGCTTACTTGCCAACTGATGCTGGCAAAGAAACATTGCTCACACTAAATGAGCTGTATTTCAAGTATTGTCCAAGTCTCGAGTTTGTTCCACCTTTGTTTGCTTTCCTCATGCTGTTCAGCTGTGCAAGGATGGTCTGTTGTCTCGGCAGGAGAGTGTGAATGTTTCCTCACTCCCTTTAAACTCTCCGGCTCATACAGTACAGCTCAACTAGGCCCAATTACAGCACACTGGCTCCATCGTAAACACACAGCATTGATTTCCACTCTTTTTTCGTCTGCGCAAGCAAACCCGGCAAACGAGTGTCAAACAAGCCACACGCATCAATCCTAAACTCACAAGCAGGACTATCAGTTACTGTCATCAAAACAAGGGCCTGAATTGACCGGAAACAACATGGTAACAACCGAGAGTAATTAAAGATTCTGGAAGTGTTGTTGAGGAGGACAATACGGCAGACCACTGGAGAAAGAAGTAGGTTAATCTAAAGGGGCAGTTATGACCATCTGCACTGTTTTTGGATAGTTTGGAGCAGAAAAGTCAATAGAGTTACTGACTAAAGAAGACAAAAGATGCTAATTTAACTGTTTTAAAATGACATACAAATACAATTAGGAATTTTGTGTGGAATGTTAGTAGAGTTTAATATACGTTTTCAATCTGGATATATAATAAAATGTAATATATTACTATGATGAATTTTTAGTAGTCATTACTTCAGTGTATTATTTCTTAATAGATTAAAATGTTTCTGGAAATCATGTGGGTTTTGTTCAGGATTCTTGAATGATTAGAAAGTTTAGCATTTATTTGAAACTTAGGAATGTCAAGTTTAGGACAACTAAAAGATATATATATATAATATATATATATATATATATATATATGTATATATGTATATATATTAGATATATGTATTTATTTGTATTTATATTTTATATAGATTCATCAAAATGATCATATTTAATTATATTTGTTCTTGCTAATTAACTAGTTCTGGATACTAAATGGCCTTCTTGAGATAAACATAATCTGTTACATGATGTGTTTTTTACAAAGCTGCTTTACTGTCATATTTCTGGTTGAAACCTGTTGAGAGGTTACATGATATGATACATTTCAGGCAGTACTGTTTCTTCTAATACACTATCTAATGTTCCTTTAAATTTCTTATTAATAAATCATGATGTTCTAAATGTCAGTCCTAGAGGTCCGGTGTCCTGTAGGTTTGAGATCCAACCCCAATAAGACCCTTGGCTTGCTAAATAAGCTAGGGTTGGGCGATGTTGACCAATTTGGCATCGTATAATGTCTAATGTGAAACATTGCAATGGACTATGGCATTGTCGTTGTAGGTGGTGGTGAATTAGTTATTTAAGAATATTTAATTAATTCATAACGAATTAATTATTTGTAGCCTACCTTTTCAACAACCTGACCCGCATGGTCTTTATTTTACCCATCACTAAAACATAAGTTACACACAAATTACCACCTGTCAATCACTTTTGCAGCGGAACTCTGGCATGAATAGGCAGAGTGATCTGTGTCATTATAATGGCATCGACATACTTGGTTGGTAAAAAAAGGTGCACAACCAACAGAAACCAACCAACCAACCGTATCTAAGGTTTTCGCTAAAATTTGCTAAAATTGAAAGCGAAGATTGAAGCAGTGTACTGACGCTGTGATACATTACCTGATAGATTGAAAAGACACAAGAGTTGTTAGATAGAGACAAGATTAATTAAATATCACGTTTAACAACTATATTGAGACGCGGTACATCCTTGATAAACTGTCCAACGTGCACTGCTGGAGCTCAGCCAGAGTGTGTGGGGTCACATGGTGTGCGTTTTCAGCAGTATAATGTGAACGGAGGGCTTTTCAGAAATGCTAGATGAAATGACAGTGTGGATGTGAATTGTTTTCGTTCTAAAATGCCATTTTAAAACTAAGATGTGTTAGTGTAAACGGGGCCTAAGTGTGTGTTTTTCGTGAGCATGTTGCTGCTACAATGGGGGTCGGGGCGAAGGATCATCAGCTTTGTGATGTCTATCGGCCATCAGCGATGGACGATGGCATCGTCTATCGACCCAACCCTTAATCAAGCATTTACTAAGTTCTAGAAACATCCTTGCAGATGTGTTGAAGCAAGTTAGAGCTAAAACACCAGACCTCCAGGATTAAGATTGAGAACCCCTGCACTAGACAAAAAACTATTATTTTGCCAATAGCTAAATATAGATTATATGGGTGAAAAACTACTTTTTCTTTTGCACCAAAAATCATTAGAATATAAATAAACTCATCTCCTATAAGGATATTTTAAATTACTGGCTGTAAATATATCAAAACTCAATTTATGATTAGCAATGTGTATTGCTAAGTACGTAATTTGGACAACTTTAAAGGCGATTTTCTTAGTATTTAGTTGTTGTTTTTTTTTAAAAACCCTCAGATTCATTCATTCATTCATTTTCTTTTTGGCTTAGTCTCTTTATTAATCTGGGGCCGCCACAGCAGAATGAACCGCCAACTTATTCAGCATATGTTTTACGCAGTAGATGTCTTTCCAGCTGCAGACAATTTTAGCGTACCCAATTCACCGATAGCACATGTTTTTAGACTTGTGGGGGAAACCGGAGCACCCAGAGGAGACCCACATGAACAAAGGGGGAACATGCCAACTCTAGACTTCTTACTGTGAGGCGATTTTGCTACCCACTGCGCAACCATGCTGCCCACCCTCAGATTCCAGGTTTTAAAATAGTTGTACCTTAACCAAACACTATCCTAATATACATAAAGGAAGCATGTCTTAATGATGTGAAGATATCAATAAAAAATGGTTTTGTGATCCATAGTCACATTTTACTTAAGCTATAGCAAATTGTTTTTTGTGCCCAACGTGACCTCCTCCACACTCTCTATCACAGCGTAAATGCCCCGAATCCCACCTTCACCAAGATAATCAATATGGAAATGTGACTGGACACTAATGTTGCTCTTCAAAATATACAATCATTGGCTATACCAGTATCTATTAACGTGACTGAAGACTACTTCTAGGCTTCAGCCATAAAGAGATTTCAGTTAAATAAATTATAAGACAAAAAGTAATTTTGGACACTAAAGTAGAGCTGACCGTAACACAAAAAACAGGACACATTTTCATTCCACTGTCATGATTCCATGTAGATTCTTTACATAGGCAAAAGTATACTTCTATGGAATCAAAGCCACATAATTAACTGATCCAAAGTAATATGTGACAAAAAAAAAAAACAGTCTTATGTTGCAAGTGGACATTTGTGAAAATAACCAACATACAGGTCCTTTTTCATTTTATGCCAAAATTACATTAAAAATCTGTAGAAAAACTCTATGCTTGATCAATTCTGTACATTGCTAAGCACTTTATATAGATAAATTCAAGTGATTTTGTCAGTATTCTTTAACCTTTAGGTTCCTGATTTTCAAATAGTTGTATCTGAGCCAAATATTGTCCTAATAAAGTATGTATCAATGAACACTTCAACTTCAAACTTCATTCAGTTTTCAGGTAATGTATAGATCTAAATAACAAAAAAAAAATGTACAAAAGCACACACATCACTTTTAACTGGGTGCTCAGCCAAAACGTAAAAAGGGCAAATTATATATTCAAAAAGGCGGCAACACCAAAGCTCCAGAAAAAGCAAATTGATTAAATTAAAAAGGCTGACACAAGGCCTGCAACGTTTCCCTATTCAACATCATGATCCTGGAAGTCCTGCTGTGCAGCATTTCTCAGTTATTATGAGACATTTTGTCACCACTCGACAATACGATTAAAGTTGTGAAGTGTCCACGTTGGGTGGAAGAACTTAACAAATTGCTGTTACAATGTGAAGCCTTTTGGATTTTCACTCTAGATACATTGTCTCCAAAAGGTTTAAATAAGGAGTTTGACATTTGTCTTTTTCTTTATTCATTCATTCATTGCTTGGTCCATTTATTAATCCAGGGTGCCACAGCAGAATGAACAGCCAACTTATCCAGCAAGTTTTTACGCAGCGGAAGCCCTTCCAGCCGCAACCCATCTCTGGGAAAAATCCACACACACATTCACACACACACACTCATACGCTAAGACCAGTTTAGCCTGTCCATATCACCAGTACCGCATGTCTCTGGGATATGGGGGGGAAACCGGAGCACCCAGAGCAATCCCAAGCAAATGCAGAGAGAACATGCAAACTTCACACAGAAACACCAACTGAGCCGAGGCTCGGACCAGCGACCCAGCAACCTTCTTGCTGTGAGGCGACAGCACTACCTACTGCACCTGTCCTTTTCTTTAATAATTCTTTAATGTTTAATTAGGCGTTTGGGTAAAGGTGTTTTTGGCCATATTTTGTTGTATGGGCATCACGGTGGCGCAGTGGGTAGCATGATCGCCTCACAGCAAAAGGTCACTGGTTCGATGCATGTTCTCCCCATGTTTGTGTGGGTTTCCTCCAGGTGCTTCGGTTTCCCCCACAAGTCCAAAGACATGTGGTATAGGTGAATTGGGTAAGCTAAATTGTCCATAGTGTATGTGTGTCAATAAGTGTGCTTGCATGGATGTTTCCCAGTGATTGGTTGTGCATCCACTGCGTAAAAAAAATTGTGGCAACTCCAGATTAACAATGGGACTAAGTGGAAGGAAAATGAATGAATGACTGAATGATTTTGTTGTATAATTTTTTTGTATTTCCTTTTTTTATTCTGTTTTCTATAACTTGCGATGTAATATTATGGTTTGTGTCTGTATTTTTGCTTAGAATATCTAAGTTGTATAATTTATAAATGTGGATTTTTTCATTTTTTTTTTGCTTCTTGTTGTGAGATAATAGGAGATCATGTGATCCAGAAGTGTACAAAAAGGAGCACCTTACTGTTATGAACACTGCCGTGCGCTTGAAATGTTACACGCTTTGTGTCACCCTTTTTAATTTAATAAATTTACATTTCTGGAGCTTTAGTGTTGCCACCTTTTTGAATATATAATTTTTAAAAATCAATTATGACTGGTTTTGAGGTCAGGTTAGGGTTAGGTTACATTTAAAGAGTTCAGATGCAAAAACCTCCAAATGCCGCCTGTAATTTTCTCCTAAAATGATCATTTTTCTTAGCTTACTATGTTTACGATACGTTATTTAACTTTCAAGGCAATGAAAATAACTTTTTTGTCACTTTAAAAGTAAAAATACTGAGCCTACACACAGAAGTCGAAAAAAATGCAAATTTTAGAAATATCAAATGGCATTTAGCGGTTTTTGCATCTAAACTCTTCATTTGTAATTATGCTAGTTATAATTAAAAATAATAAGTAGATGCATGCTTAAAAATGAAGGTTCTATAATGTCATACAAGAACTATTTTAATTTTCTAACGAACCCTTCAGTAATAGAACTATTTTGGTGTAAAAAAACATTCTAATAGTCTAAATAAACTTCCATTCAAAGAATTTTCTGATAATCTTCAAGAAAAAAATCTTCTAATAAGAATTTTTCCACTCTAATAAATCCACTGTCAAATATAGCGACACTTCGGATGTTAAAGGTTCTTCATGGAAAAGCAAAGAATGTTTAAATTTTAAGAGATAGCCTTAGTATCACAGCTAAGAAATCAGGGTTATCCTTTAGAGCCTTTGCTCATACAGTCAGAATCATTTAACCTACTTAACCGAGCACCAATTGCTTAGATGATGATATTAGATAAAAGACCATACAATTATCCCAGCACAGAGCCTTCTTCATGCATCACCCCAAACAGGTGGTTGACCTGCAGTAATTGACTCTTCACTGCGCCTGTCATTATAGCTCATGCAGTTAAACCGCGCAGGTTACGCAGTTATGCGGCAGCATTGACCCCATTGCGCTTCAGCGTTAATTGACGCTGTCATAATGATGCATTCGCTTTCTGAGCGCTCGAGCCTCGGTCTGACCGTCTGAGTTGAATCTGTCCAAGCATGTCTTGCACACAGGGCTGTTATATGGGTACTGGGCCGGTCACATTGCGTGCAAACTCCACAGTTAAAGGCTTGCCAGTGAGTCTCGGAGCTCTGGGGCCGGTTTCACCAGCTGTGCGCGAGTTGAAACTTAGCCTAGTTTTGACATAAAGAGGCACTAAGATTCAGCTTTAAGTTACATCAGGTTAAATCGTACTGCTTACTAATTTTTCCTTGCACCGTTAAATGTAGTTATGCATATGATTTAAAGGCTTAAGGACGCCTCCAACCAGACGTAGTGGTGAAAATAAAATAGTAGATTGACTGAATTATATAACTGAGCTCTTATTTTACAGAACAGGCTTTAATCAATTAGCCATATAAGATATTTTTAAATTAATACACTTGTTTACATTTTAATCGTGTAAGCTACTGATTTACATACAGTAGAATGCAAATGAAGCAAAACATATTTTAAGGTTTTGAAGGAGATGTAGTGCATCAATATGGCAAGAAATGAAATATGAAAGAAATGTGGATGATGTGTTGAGATGATTGACACGGCAAGTATCTAAGCAAATCAACAGCCCATTAACGGTGAAGAAGTATGTCCCAAAGCTTGCATATTCTTCTGTCTCACACTTACAGTTATGAGGCAACATGTAGAACGTAGTACAAGAAGGCAAATAGCGAAGCAGCAACTGTTAAATTTTTTGTGTGCTTCATGCAGGTGAGTGAGTTTGACAAACCACCTGTAGAAGACACTTTGTTCCTCTCCATATGCACCAGACACATTCTCTCACCCTCATGAGCACCCCATACTTTTTTGGACAACATTGTGCAATATGCATAGAGAAAAAACTTAAAACTATACACCAACTTTAACTTGTGATAGCATTTAGTTCTGCATCGGCTGGCCGATAAAATCGGTATTGCTATTTATTGTCCGAACACCATTGTCAATAGTTTTGGTATGAAGGCTATAATTTTATTCAAATGATGCTGCTGAGTGCACGGCTTGGAAACTTAGGGCGTAAGTTTGTCATTTCCGAAGAAGGCGTGCAACTTGCACGATGCGCATATGGTGTGCAATCGGTGAACACGTTTCGTGCAAGCATTTACCAGGTACACCTAGTTTTCGTGAACTTTTCCAAATGCCGCAAGTGCACTGCAATTCATGTAAGTGGAACTAACCAATCAGCTTCATACTTTGTATGGAATATGCACATTTCGGTAAAGGCAGACTAACTACCTCAGACAAACACAGAGCAACCAACCACTTTTCTCCGTAAACTTGCATCAAAGCTGCAGCAATGGTTTGTCTGTTTATCATCCTCTAAGACAAGGGTCACAAATCTCGTTCCTGGAGGGCTGGTGCCATGTAGGGTTTAGCTCTAACTTGCCTCAACACACCAGCCAGGGTGTTTCAAGTATACCTAGTAAGACCTTAATTGGCTTGTTCAGGTGTGTTTGATTAAGATTGGCTAAAATCTGCAGGACACCTGACCTCCCGGAACAAGTTTGGTGATCCCTGCTCCAAGAAAACAGTTCTTGGTCATCTAGTTAGGAGAGACGCAATAGAAAATGGTGAAGGAAACCACTTGCTCACACTTGTCACTTCAGGTCAGATTAACAACATATGCAAAAATGAGAGTTGTATAGCAACAGTGAGGAAATCGGAAAAGGATGAAAGGATGTAAGAATGTCGCCGAAGTGGCTTTTTTGCTTCTTTTTTTGTGCATCCCAGCCACTAGCACCCCATTTGAATGATGTTCAGTGTGTATTTGAATACTGATGGCTGGCTGTTTTACTCGAAAGCTCAGATTTGATTATCATAATTTGTGTTGTTGACAGAGTTTGAGATTTACTGTATCATTACTATTATTGACACCTTACAGATGTTGATCTACCTTTACCATTGCTCACACTTTGTAACATTTTATTTATCAAGTTTAAGAGTCTCTTTAACACTTATGTTTATTTTTTTTATAAAGAGATCAGATATTTTGTGTAAATATTTTAGTTTTTTACTATTAAACTTTGTGCCTTAAGAATTTTGGTAAATTAAAATAAATTGGTTAAACAACAAAAAATTTCTAATATTCCTAAATGTATTGCTAAAAAATATTCAATAATTATCGTTATTAAATAATTTGAAACATGATATCGCCCAAGGTTTCAATATCGCCCAGTCCTAATTTAAAGTGCTTCTTTTATCTTCATTTGTAAGTTGCTTTGGATAAAAGCGTGTGCTAAATGGAATGAATAAATGTCAATTTAAACATCAGAGATTTTTTTACTATTTGTAATACATGCAAAAAGTCCCTGTTTTGTAACTAATTTGCAAAAGATGAATCTCAAATTCATGCAGCCATAGCTGAAAAAATAATCAAAAATCAAGCATATTTAAACCTTTAAAACCATATTAAAACTTTCATGTGTCAATGGCTATACTATTAGGTCTTGTGCAGTCCAATCCAATATATGGATAGAATAAAAATACAACCACTGTGTTTTTAGTAATGTGCTAAAGTAATTAATTTATTGTTTATATAAAATTAAAATATGGTGCTCTATCACAAAATATTTATTATACTACTGAGATGATGTACTAAGAAAATGACTTTTGCAGCTTGTTCAAACTACGTAAAATGAGTTGAAACAACACAATTCTTAAGTTGTAAATATTTTATGTTCGATTTACTTAAATTTGCAAAAATTATTAAGTAAACTTAATAGATTTCTATCGGGGAAACATGAAGGAATTGTGTGAAAGCCAACATTTTTTACAGTGTTGAGGAACACAAAGAGAGCACTATATAATGTGACTACCCTATAATGCCACTTTATAGGGAGCTTATGACCTACTAACAATTTTATACCAGAAAAATTTGTGCAACCAAATAAAGTATGAAGTTCATCACAAAGTGCATAGTAGTTACTAAGCTTCTAGTGTGGTCTAACAATTTAAGTAAGAACTTATGCTAATCTGAACCATATGCAGCAGTAAAGACAGTTCTGATAACAGAGGTCCAAACACGAGTGATACCCGGAGAAAGCCTTCGATATTGGGACTAGAAGACCAGCACGGGCTGACATGACACGCAAGCCTGGACAGAGAACTACAGCAGACCTCACACGCTCAAACTGTGTGTGCACGTATATGAACGCATGTGTGTTTGTCCTTTTCCTTAGCTGCAATTGGACGAATGGGCCGCAACGCTCCCAGTGGCTTGTGAATTAGGACACTCACTTCCATAAATATTTCAGCCTCTTTCTTATATAGGTCAGCTTTCTGTCTCTCTCACTTTCTCTCCTCTTCTTCCAACTTCTCCTTGTCGGTCTCAGTCTTTTCCTCTCAGACATCTGTTCTGTATTACCTCTGCTCACCGCCTGTGTCCTGGGTTAAAGCAGACTGTGGGAGATCTACAGCGGGCTGATACAGGGCCGTAGATTTCAGCACAAAGCCATGTATATACATGTGCCGTATATACAGTTGAAGTCAGAATTATTAGCCCCCCTCTGACTTATTCTTTTTTAAATATTTCCCAAATTATGTTTAACAGAGCAAGGATATTTTCACAGTATGTCTGATAATATATTTTTTCTGGAGAAAGTCTTATTTGTTTTATGTCGACTAGAATAAAAGCAATATAAATTTTAAGGTCAAAATTATTAGTCCCTTTAAGCTATTTTATTTTTTATTTTTTTGTGATAGTCTACAGAACAAACCATCATTATACAATAACTTTCCTAATAATCCTAACCTGCATAGTTAACCTAATTAACCTAGTTAAACCTTTAAATGTCCCTTTAAGCTGTATAGAAGGGTCTTGAAAAATATCTAGTCAAATATTATTTACTGTCATCATGGCAAAGATAAAATAAATCAGTTATTAGAAATGAGTTATGAGAAAAACTATTATTAAAAAAAACTATTATAGCTATTATTTTAAAAAAAATGTCTCTTTGTTAAACAGAATAATTTTGACTTCAACTGTATAACTGAGCAAACATTTTCTTATTTTTAACAGATCACACAATTGGTGGACATATAAGTGTTTTAGTTAACTATTAATATCAAGATGTCATGATCCATATTATAAGAACTATATTGTATAAGAAATATATCAGTATATAAAATATATCCTTAAAAAAACAAAAATAACAGACAAATTACTGGAGCTCACTATTTGTACCTAACTATGACCACTACTGAGGAACCCAGAAATGTGAAAAGGGTCCATTCAGTGGCTTATGAAAGAAATGACTACTAATTAAGTCCCTTTAAGGCAAGTAATTTCACTTGGGGGCCATCTTTGAAACACCTCTCGGGCAGTATGCTCAGGCATTCTGTCTGAATGGGGAAACATCAATTTCAAAACTGTTTGCCAAGCTTACCATTACATTACATAGTTGGAATCGCCAATAAAATTGAGCAACAGCGTTTTGTTTCTAAACCGAATCAAACAATATCAGCATATTTTTGGATAGCCTGAGCTAATGCGCATGTGCACTCGAAAGGAACGAGATCACGACACCAACCTCATTTATGGCCGTTCTATACATTATCATCCTCTGAATAATGATCGTCTGATCACAATGCTCTTCTGAAGTAATCCACAAATTGGTCTTGATGGCGAATCTCCTCCAGAAATGGAGCGACTATTTGTTTACAAATTTGAGCGTTTGTTTAGTTGCTGTCATGTGATGTGCGTTTGACTGGACGAACCACCTCGTGTTCATTTCATACAAATTACAAATGTCTGTGAAGCAAGTGATCTCTGAGATTCAAGTGTAGTTGTTGACAAGTTAAACTGTCGTAAAAGCACACGTCTGGTCTGAGCTTTTCCACCAGAGAAACGTCAGTCTATAGTGATCAATGATTGGCTCCTGAACTAGTAGGCGGTGCTACATTCGCCATATTGACGGTTACACATTCCCCCATTCGAAACTATAAGAGTGAAGGCTCCTACAAAGTGGGACACTTTTTGTTTACGTTTATCATCAGCATTTTTCGAGAAAAAAATGCTTTTCCGCATGCAAGCCTATGTGATTTTCACTGGCGTCGAGCAGAAGAGTGTGCAAAATCACTCCTCGATGTTAGATGGCGCTTAATAAAAAACAGAAAGATCCCAGTGTGCTACACAACTTTAAGCTTCTGACACCCGCTTGAAACACAGAAGAAACATGAAAGTTTAGCAGCTCCAGCTCTAGCAATGAAAAAATGATTATTGTGATTAAATGGGAGGAAACCATGGAAAGGACGTTCTGACACCAGTCCAATAAGCAGCTCCACATTCATGTCGCCTCTGGGCATCTTCTTCAATGTGCGCTCGCATTGACAGTTTTGCTCCTGAGTGCCTCCAAGTGCTGTTTACTGTAACTTCAGCAGCTCCGTACATGTGAATAAAAGTGGCAATCTGATTGGTGGAGAAGGTTTTAACGCGGCATGTCAAAACAAAAAAATGTTTTGTGCATTGGTGTGCACGATCACATTGGCACCCTTTATTTAGTCAAAAGGTGTTAAACGTCGATGAAAAACACGAGCAAAAAGCGTCCTGGTGTGAACGGGCCTTGACACATCTTGTATATTCTATAGTCTTTGCTAATAATAAATGGCAAAAATGGTTAAACTATTCACTCGACAAACAAATGTGTTCATGACAATACCTAAAATAAAGAATAATACAATAAAAAATATCAGTTTGCAACATCAAGCAGCATAACAAGCTGTTTTAAACTTCTAAAAATAGAAAAAGAAGAAGGTCAATAGTAGTGATGAATGCTAGTTATGAATGCTACTAATGCTAATCTGAACTCACCATAAATACACATTAAAATGTTTTTCTTAGGGGTTTTTTCATGCAGGCATCAAAGCAAGTACCTACATAATCATATAGTTGTAGCAAAAATAAATAAATAAATGTACAAAGGACATTTGGAGAATTGTTGATGCCCCTCTTATTTTTGCTAGTATCATGACTTGTGCTTAATAGACACCGGTTTGGATGCTCTTCATCTCCAGCACTCGTGAAACGGTTACGTAAGAAATCTGAGCCTCAACCGAGGAGCCACATTAGTGAAGTGACACATAAGTGATGTCACAAAGAGCGTCACACAGTTCACTGATACACCAAAGAATTGACGTCTATAGAAAACACACACAAGCACGCAGAGAAATATATAAAATACTTTTCAAAAACAGGTCAGCGTTCACTGCCTTTAAAGACGTATGTATATTTATGTCTGTATTTTTAGACCCAAGCATTTGCATACTTACATGCGAAATTACAGTATGGATTCATGCACATTTGATTATGAGGAAATTATGCGCTGTTTTTTTTTTTCTTTGAGCACCCACAGGCGTGCACTGCTCGCTGAGGGTTATCATGAAAGAAATATCTAGCACGTAGTAACAGCACATCATCTGCATATGCATTTACAGCATACACGCACACACACATTTGCTATCAGTGTTAGACTTCTCTGTGCTGGAGTGATCACGGGTGTATGCAGTTCACACATCCACACACTGTTATATAAGAGTGCTGAAGCATTGTGAAGCGCCAGTGGGTTTTTAGATCATGCCGTGTCAGAGCTGCAATCTTCTACAGCGCTAGAGAGGACCGAGGGGGAGGGGGCGACCGAAAAGAAGAAATAAGAGCACCGAGAGAGGGGGAAATTTTTGGAGAAAGTGAGCCAGCTGGTTGAAGGACCTAGAGGGTGTTTAGAGGAGGATGAGAGAAGGAGGTAATATAAGAGTGAAAACAGATCAAGTTATTATGGCTAAATCAGTTTTTTTACATTATGGTTGCTGATTTGTTACTTCATTCTTAATTAGTTGTTTTGTTATTAGTGACAGAATTAGTTGTTAGCTTTTAGACTGCTATGGTTTAATGAAAATGATAGACCGTGATGATTAAACAGCAGCTTTCATGGAAATTTGCTTTTTTAAACTCTTATGCACCTGTTCTTTTTTGACAGCTGATATTTTGTAACAGCTGCCGAAGTTTAATATTAAACCAAACAATATTTTATAAATAATACTAGTACTTATCCTTATATAAATATTGTAATATTATTCCTTAACTTGGCGAGGCAGTGGCGCAGTAGGTAGTGCTGTCCCCTCACAGCAAGAAGGTCGCTGGGTTGCTGGTTCGAACCTCGACTCAGTTGGCGTTTCTGTGTGGAGTTTGCATGTTCTCCCTGCCTTTGTGTGGGTTTCCTCCGGGTGCTCCGGTTTCCCCCACAGTCCAAAGACATGTGGTACAGGTGAATTGGGTAGGCTAAATTGTCCGTAGTGGATGAGTGTGTGTGTGAATGTGTGTGTGGATGTTTCCCAGAGATGGGTTGCGGCTGGAAGGGCATCCGCTGCGTAAAAACTTGCTGGATAAGTTGGCGGTTTATTCCGCTGTGGCGACTCCAGATTAATAAAGGCACTAAGCCGACAAGAAAATGAATGAATGAATATTCCTTAACTTTTTTCTTACTTTTTTTATTCAGCAAGGATGTAGTAATTTGATTGAATGTAACAGTAAACCGTTTAAAATTAGAGTTGGGTACCGAAACATAGAATACCTATGTAACCGGTATTCACCGGACCGAATTAATTTCAGATTCATCAATTTGCTCAAACTAAACGTTCTAAAGTTTTCCCAGAGATGGGATGTGGCCGGATGGGCATCCGATGTGTAAAACGTGCTGGATAAGTTGGTGGTTCATTCCGCTGTGGCGACCCCAGATTAATAAAGAGACTAAGCCAACAAGAAAATGAATGAATGAATAAACGTTCTAAAGTATGGCTATATTTTACAAGCGAGGATTCTGACACAGCAATGTGAAGCAGATGCTTTACAAAAGTTGCGAGTAAGGGGGGAAACACGTCAAACGTAATGAAACATTTAAGGGCACAGGGATTCAACTTAATATAATAATAGTTCTTTTAATTGTAAATGGCGCCTTTCTGGACAAGGTCACCTTACATCAGGGGTGGCTAAACTTGGTCCTGGAGGGCTGGTGGAGTTTAGCTTCAACTCGCTTTAACACACCTGCCCGGAAGTTTTTAGTATATAGTAAGAGCTTGATAGCAGGTGTGTTTGATTAGGGTTAGAGCTAAACTCTCCAGGACACTGGACCTCCAGGACCAAGTGTGGACACCCCTGCTTTACATCAACAGTCATAACAGAACAAATTAAAACAATTAATAAAACGTTGGCAAACAAAATTTTAAATGCATGTAAGGGGTTGCAGGTACAAACACACCATGTGTATAAAATAACATCACAATAGTCAGTCAAAAGAAAGCCTGCTTAAAAAGATGGGTCCTTGAGATTTAAAAGTGTAAAGACTATCACTGCTCCTTAGATCCAGGGGAAGCAAGTTCTATAGTTGAGGAGCCACGGAGCTAAACGATTTGGCACCCATTGTGCTTAATCCAGTGCAAGTTGGCACCAGGTAGAAAGAGCTGGCTGATTTATAAGTGCGGGAAGGGGCAGAGACATCAGACACAACTTAAAGGCAGGGACATCGTCATCGGCTTCATCATCTGACACTTTCACTAAGTACGTTACATAGACACCAATACTCCGATTTGAATATGATTAAGTCAATACTCTGATTAAGAGTCTACGATGTAAACAATGATTTTTGATTACCTTAAAGGACCACAGACACCTACACTGCAAAATGCAGAGGTTTTTTCTTTTTATTTGGCGTGTGGTATCAAACTCCATTAAAACAACACTCTTCCAGCAGTCCTTACTTCATATTCTCATCCAATACCTCAGTGTCATGGGGGCATGAGCAATATGTTGCTGAATGAACGTGAAAGTGCCAAACTGCAGTTAAAGTCAAAAAATTAAAAATGAAACGGCTGAAATAACATGAAACTCGGGAGAAAACTTGAATAGTGTGGTGACGCAATGATGTTAAATAATCTATGTGCTATAACTTGCAAAATGGGATCATGAAAGTAACATTCAAAAAAGACATGTAAACACCTGAATCGTATTACTGTCTTATTCAGATTAAGGCAAATAATTAGATCACAAGTCTACAAAAAAAGTGTTCACTGATTTTGATGACAGCCTTTCCACAGGTTAGTACTTGTCTAATGTAATGTTAATTGCATAATGCAATTCTTAATTTCATGCTAACAAAAAACGATCAAAAGAAATATATTAATGCACTTCAGTTCAAATATATAAAATTTGAGTTGATGAATACTTTAAACTTTAATTAAACTGTTCAATTAAAATATTTTATATGTTAAATAAAACTTTTTCTAGAGTCATCCACCATAGTTTTGTGGCTCAAAAGTATTGGTTCAGGCACTGTTTTGGCACCAACACCGATTTAAAAGTATCGAGTTAGCAGCGGTATCAAATTAACCCCAAATGATACCCAAAATTATAATGTTAAAAAATAGAATAAATGCTATTTTGAAAACATATTAATCATAGAATGCTGAAAAACATCCATCACCATTTTCAGGAAAAAAGAATATTAACTTAACTGAGCATCAAATCAGCATACTAAAAAGTATTTATGAATTATGTGAGGTCACATAAGACTAAAATAATGATGCTGAATATTAATCCAGAAAGTTAGGTATTAATAAATTGTAATAGTATTAAGCAAGTTTAATTATAATATTGTGATCAAATAAATGCAGTTAAAAAAATTAAAAGAAATTTGTTAAAGACTTTAAATGCATCCTAAAATATATTTACAAAATGTAATTTAGGGTGCAAAATCTCAAATATGACTATAAAATATTATAATGAATCAACTTGTTAAGTGGTGACGTATGAAATACTGTTTCCAGGTTCAATGCTACTCATTTGAATTGAGAAAATATTCATTCATGACCACTTTTCAGTCACACACAACAGTCTCTGGACCTGCTACATCACAGACACCAAAATGTTAAACAATTTATAAAAAATGAATCACTTTCCAGCCATCGGATATTAAGCATGTATATATATATATATATATATATATATATATATATATATATATATATATATATATATATATATATATATATATATTGCGTATGTTTACACGTACTTGTGTGAGAATTACCTCGCTTTAAAACGTTTATTATTACCATTTGTTGAGTCTTCCCATACAGTTTGATAGAGAGCTTGCCACCGGAAGCCACTTTATGTCACACTTAACAAGCGGATATTACTAAACATAATCTGTAAAGTATTAAGTGAATTACTTTAAAATATATATAATGTATTTACCAATTTTTTTTACATTTTCTTTTACGTAATATATTGACTGTAATATTGTTTTAACTTATGTTTTTTGTCATTAAACATATAAATCTTTAATGCTGTAAGGTATAATGTTTCTTTAAAGCAGTCTAAAGTATCAGTTTCTGTCTGTCTGCCACCCTCATGGGCACACGATAAAGCCAAAACTGGCTGTGACTGGCCGACCCAGACACACACACATACAGACGCACACACACACACGCATTGCCGATAAAATCAATGAGACTGGCCGAACAGCAGCGGGTCTGCATGTGCCGAGCCTGCAGTAGGTTTGCTCAAGGCAGAGGATGGACTGGTGCTTTGTAGACACCAATGAAACTGTCCGGCACTCCAGCCTGACCTGTCACCTGACCATCAGAGCAAGCAGGATATAATGAATCCACATTCCCTCATCACCTCTTTTTTAACCTCTCTCTCTCCTACAGCCGCTATCTGTCTCTCATTTTCTTACTCCAAATACAACAATCATATGGCTGGGAGGGGGGATGGGGCGCATGCCACTGAAGCCTGAAGCCACCGGGCATGAAGTGCGCACACACACACACTCTCTTAGCTCTGACATTGCATAGAATTCCACTGATTTTATATTAAGTTCTTGATTTTTTTTCTACAACCTGACCCTACACTTCCATTAAACATATCTCTCTCAGAAACAAAACATGTTTTGGTAAGTGTTGGGTGAAATTAGTAACTAGTTACTGTGATTAAATTACTACTGAAAAAGTAAAGTAAGGGATTGCTTTTCATTTTTAGATTATTTAATTAGTTATATATAATATACTTGCCATAAATAACTGTAAATATATTCAATAGTTCTTTATAATCAATTCAGAGAAGCAGAGTGATGCATATCTTGCAGAATAATACTATTTTCAATTTCATATGCTTAAACCATGAATGAGGAATTAGTTCACAACAATATGAAGTAAATGTTTAGAGGATCAGAGTAATTGTAAAGTTTTGTATTTTTGTATCGGTGAAGTTTATTGGTGAAGTGTTATTCCTCGCCACTGTTGCCACTGGCGCATCGATGGATTTGCTCTTCAGTGTTTGGACTTTAGCAGTGAAATTTAAAACACACTGAACGGAACTAAACTTAACCTCAACTCTGAAAACTGGACTGACACTGTTTCAATTTACTAGAACTTCTATGTTAAGCTGCTTTGACACAATCCACATTGTAAAAGTGCTATAGAAATAAACATGAACTACATTGAATTGTTTAACATATTAAATATATTTTGCATATTTAAAACGTGTTATGCTTTGATACATATACAGTTTAAAATGTAAGTGATTTTTAAAGAAAACTAAAAGCTCATGTTTGACTCAAATGTAAAGAATTAAGAGTTTAATTAACAGATCTTCCTTTAATCTGTAGTTTTTAAATATTTTTTTTTTTTTTTTTTGTATTTCACGCTCCACTGTGTTCTGATGCTCTTGTTAGCGCTTTGAGTCTGAGAAAAGCGCAATATAAATAAAATTCATTATTATTAATAATTTCTATTGTTTATGTGCTGGGATTTTAATATTTAGTCAAGTAATTCAATTGCTAAGTAGCTAGCCTTTTAGACAAAGTATTTAGAAACTTCCATTAAATACAATTGTAATGATGTAATTAGTAATTAATGAATTTTTTAGAGTAATTTACATCGATTATGGTCAATTTTTGAGACTTTTTTTTTTTTAACTGGTGAGAATCAGTAAAATGCCCTCAATGGTTAGTTCAGTAAATAAATGAGGCTCTTTGGCCCACATAAACTAAACCAATACACACATACGCGCACACACACACACATAAAACACACACGCACATAGGAGTCCAGGCCACTGGCTGTGTCACCTGATATGACATCGCTGAGCCTATAGAGCGCACAGCTGACTGGCTCATCAACATAACAGAGAGGGCCATGCTCTGCTTATTGATATGTGAATTGCATCACTGTGTACTGTACCAGATTCCAGCATCACCAGGATCCCACATTCAAGACTGAGAGTTAGCAAATGTTGGACAATACCTATTGCAACTGATTAAAGTGGAGCTTAGCGGAATTATTCAACAATCTCGATGCAATTCATAACTTGATTTAGAGCCTAATTCGTATTAATTTGTACAATCTCTTTAATACATTGGTCAAACTTTATTTTGATGGTCTGTTTGTTGAATTTAAGTTTCATTGCATCTACATGCCAACTAATTCTCATCAGATTATAAAGTAGACTGTTAGGTTGGGGTTAGTGTAAGTACATGTACTTGCAAAGTTTGTTGAATGTCTGTATCAACAAATAGCAGACAGTCTACCTATACTCAAATGAACCATCACAATAAAGAGTTACCGATACATTTTGGTACAATTTGTTTTTACCCCAGTGAGGAATGGGGTCACAGGTAAATAAAATGGCATTTCTTGAGAAATGAAATACATATTTATTAGATTTTATAATGTTTGGGGGAAACCCTGGACCAGTAAATTTAGTTTAATGCATGTGATGAAGCGCTGGGTTGCACATATAATATCCTCTTGCCAGGATTTCAGATTGTCACAGCTCTGTTCTGTGTAGGAGCTGTCTCACACACTTATACTTGAGGTACTTCTTACTTCCAAAGCGTTCTCAGCATAATTGTGCAATCTTGAGAGCAATGCTCTCCACTTGCTTTAAATGAAAGAAAGTGTCAATTGCTGTAATACAGTACTGTCAGTGTGCTTGTGACTGCTTGCATTTACTCAGAAGGCTGTGACAAAAAAAGATTTAGCTTTGTGGCTTGCTGTATTTTTTTATTTATTTTTTTTTGTAGTTTATTTTCCCTCCTCGTAGTTATTTTATGTAACTACATAAAATATATTAATATTATTATTATTATTATTATTATTATTATTATTTATTATTATTATTTGACACATATCTAAGTGGGATTTTTTTAAGAAATAAGCAATGTTTTGCTTTTTGAAGTAATGTTTAGTAAATATTTTTAATAACTTAACTTTTAAATAATAGTATTTAAAAAAATGTAATAACTAATGTATTTTGTCTTGGCTATGATGGCAGTTGGTCAAGTTGGTTAATTAAATTTAAATTATTGGAAAATAATGGTTTGTTCTGTAGATAATCAAGATAAATAATAATAATTTCTTACGGAGGCTTTTAAAAACAAAAAAAAACTATAACAAATAAATCAGACTTTCTCCAAAGAAAGAAACATTTGGAAATACTGTAACATGTCCTTGCTCTGTTAAATATCACTTGAGAAGTATTTTAAAAAAGAATAAAACATTCACAGGAAGGCTAATAATTTAGCCTTTAACGATATGAACATGTAAGCAATTACGAGCTAAAATGTGTTACAAAAAATATTGCAAATAGAAAATCATGTTGCACTTTTTACAAAAAAAAACTCTCTAATTATACGCAAACAAATCTCATTTTGTCAGCATCCAGCAAAAAAAAAAAACTAACAAATAGGGCTCTATTTTAATGATGTAGGCGCAAAAAATCTAAAGTGCATAGTGCAAAAGCATTAAGGGTGAGTCCTAATATACTTTTGCGGTTTTAAGGACAAAAAAATACGCTCTGCGCCCTGGCGCATGGTCTAACAGAGTTGTGCTTATTCTCTTAATGAGTTATGGGTGTGTTTTGAGCATAACCTGCATTAAACCAATCAGAGTCTCATCTCCTATTCCCTTTAAGAGCCAGTAGTGTCGCGCCATGGCGCATTTGCTATTTACATGGCGGACTTTATAAGTGGAAAAACTGAACGCTTCACTAGTGAGAAAACAGTTAAACAGGCCATCTGCAGTGTGAGGATAAAGAATGAGCCTTCTCCATTCGGCCTCTTTACTTTCCCTTTACTCTTTACTTTACTCCTTTACTTTTGTGGATAAGGAAACAGTGTTGTGCGCACTCCACTGAAGACACCCATCATATTTAATTTTGCTCAAGCACAAAGATTAAACATTATACAACTGCAAATTGTCATGAATAAAGTGAATTTTAATCCTTTAATTCTTTTCATATGTAAAGATATTTGTGTGTCGCTGTACACCCTGTATGTATTAAGCAATGTGTAAGCTTTTTGGACCTGCAGAGGGGAATGACTAACACACTCTCGGCACTATACTGTAAACCAGCTTTAGTTGGTCTAAGGGGCAGACTATTTTCACTTCTTGAAAAACAGCCAAATTGGGTTCAAATAATCTTTTTTTTTTTTTGACAAAAATTACTTTATGTCACTCTTTATGGTATAACAAAGCTTTACATAACAACAATACATAAACTACAACTAAATAAATAGACATAGATATGTTATGCAAATGTTAAAAAATGAATAAGCTTCCACTATGGTATTTCAAGGTCATATTGTTCTAGGAACACTGTGGAAATTAATCAATCCTTTGATAATCTGGTCCATAATTACCTGTGTTCATTTCAGCTGAAAATTGCATACAACAGTATACAGACATTTAAGAAGTTTGTATCAGAGTGAGATAAATGGTTCAAATAAAAGGAACACTACTTTTTAGTTTTATCATAAAAGTAGTTTTACCATGGTGGGAGAAGTTTTAGCTTAGCTTAGCATATCATTGCATTGTATTAGACCATTAGCATCTCGTTCAATAAATACCAAAGAGTTTGCTATACTTAAAGCATAATAATTCTGTAGTTATACATTGTGTACTAAAACTGATGGAAAATGAAAAGTTGCTATTTTCTATAGCCCCTTTCACACATACAGACCTTTCCGGAAAATTGCCGGCAATTTTCCGGAAAGGTTGTATGTGTGAACAGGTCCTTTTTGAAAATACCAGTAAATTCGTTCTGGCTATTTTCCGGAAAGAGAAGTTGTAACATTACCGGCAATTTGCCGGAATGCTGCGCTGTGTGAATGCAGAAGCAAGATTGCTGTAATAAGCGCGTGCACGTCTAGAACGTGCTGACGTGAGACGTCTGCTTTAGCCAATCACAACAGTCAGACGCATTCACGTCCGCGCGGTTTGAGAGAATAAAAACCTTTGAATATTTTTCCAGACACATTTGGCTGCTAGAAGTTAGTCAGATCACGTTTATATGTTCTTCTTTATGCCAACTGTGTAAATAATCATCGATGAGATGCTTATGATAAGCCGTTGTTTGTTTATCTCAAGCTTTGCGTGTGCCTGTGAAACAGCATGTAAGCGCCTGCACACGCACATATTATGAACATCTCGACATGAGAAAGTGATCCTGCGAAAGTTGTTCACAATATTGATCATCCACAGAGTTTGTAATTTAGTCAAATCTTTACAAATACAAGCGCAGCCGTTTAAAGCTCATTTGTGGTGAATGATGTCAGAATTTACCGGTATTTTGGAATGGATGTATGAATGCTCTTTTCCGGAAAATTTCCGTAACGTCCTTGCCTGTGTGAACAGCGCTTTTTTCAATATACCGGTAAAGTCTTTCCGGAAATTTTCCAGTTATTTACCGGTATCACTGTGTGAAAGGGGCTTATGTCAATATGGCTAGAAACCAACTTCAATTCACCTTTATTTGTATAGCGCTTTTACAATGTAGATTGTGTCAAAGCAGCTTCACATAAAAGATCATAGTAAATTGAAACAGTGTAGTTCAGTTTTCAGTGTTTAAGTTCAGTTCAGTTTATTCAGTGTGGTTTACTAAGTCCAAACACTCAAGAGCAAATCCATTGATGTGCAGCTCTACAGATCCCGAACCATGCAAGCTAATGGCGACGGTGGCAACGAAAAAAACTTCACCAATTGGCGAAAGTGAAGAATTAAAAAACCTCAAGAGAAACCAGGCTCAGTTGGGCATGACCATTTCTCCACTGGCCAAACGTCTTGTGCAGAGCTGCAGTCAAGGCGCCGGACACTGGAAGCTGGACCTCAACGAAGACTCGTCTGTCCCTGGAGCAACACAGGAATCAGTCTCATGCGCTCCACTCCTCCATGACCACCACAGTAGCTGCTCAGGATACGGCCTGGTCCAGGAAACCTTGGGATCATCCTGTCGTAGGTCTGGAATAGAATCAGTGGTGCTGCATAGTCTGAGGGCCTCATGATGAGTATCCCCAGGTGTAAATGGAGACTAAAGAGAATAATTAGCGTAGCTGCTGTTCATATGCAGAAACCTGTGTGGAGCACATTCATGTATCATACCGCTAAGTGATGCACTGAGTGGATGCTTTACTAAAAAGATAGGTCTTTAATCTAGTTTTAAATTGGGAAAGTGTGTCTGAGCCTCGTACGTTACTAGGAAGGGTATTCCAGAGTTCAGAAGCCATAAATGAGAAGGCTCGACCTCCTTTACTCGACTTTGCTATTCTAGGTACTACCAGAAGCCCTGAGTTTTGAGATCTTAAAGAGCGAGTTGGATTGTTGCAAGACAGAAGGTTGGTTAGATAAAAAGGACCTAAACTATTTAGAGCTTTATAGGTAAGAAGCAATATTTTAAATTCAATACAAATTTTAACAGGCAGCTAGTGTAAGGGGAATAATATTGGAGTGACATAATTATATTTTCTAAACCTGGTAAGAACTCTGGCAGTTGCATTTTGTACTAGCTGAAGTTTGTTGATAGAGGATGCTGGGCAGCCAGCAAACAGTACATTACAGTAATCCAGCCTAGAAGTCATAAAAGCATGGACTAGCTTTTCTGCATCTGAGATGGATAGCATACTTCATAACTTAGCAATATTTATCAGGTGAAAGAAGGCAGTTTTTGTGACTTTTTTATAATAATTCTGTTATGTCTTTTAACATAACAATCAAGGAACTTTGAACCGTGACTGAAAATCTGCTGATGTCTAGATCCACTAAAAAAGTGGAGTGGTCCTTTAAGGTCAGATAAATATTTTTGCACGTCTAATACGTAGATGTGTGATGATAGGGTCGCAGTGTGTATCTGAGTGTGTGTGTGTGTGTGTGTGTGTGTGTGTGTGTGTGTGTGTGTGTGTGTGTGTGTGTGTGTGTGTGTGTGTGTTGAGAGGGCAAGGTGCCGGGGCAGGGCTAGATTAATAAGCGTTTGTAGTATTCAATCAATGTGCCTGCAAGCTAAAGCACCTGATTAGCATGACCCTGTCCTGCACATCAGCACATTCAAGCCTGTGGGAGGCTGATTAAGTGTGAATGCTAATTTTCATCCACAACGCTGTCAATGAGCTTGAGAGAGAGTGAGAGAGAGAGAGTGAAGGAAAGATGAAGAGCTACAGATTGAACAGAAGTTCAAAGACTGTCAAAAACAAAGTGTCTGCATTCATGTGAGTGCAGCTTCTGCTAATGCTAAGCAGTTGTTCACAAATTTTATACATGGCTGTTGTGAGAGTCTATCCATGAGCAGCAATAGGTATTGATTAACTGAGCTCTTTTCACACCTGATTATGAGTCACACATAACTGCATTGGTGTAGCAGTTGTAGTTTCTAATTTCATTATTGAGTTTGTTCACCTACAAACGAAGATTGTCATGTCATTCCAAATCTTCAGAACACAAAATAAGTTATTTTTGATGAAATCCGAGAGCACTTTGACCCTAGACAGCAAGGGTCCAGAAACATTCAAAGTCCAAATATTACAAAAAACATTGTCAAAAAAGTCTGTTCTCTGTTATAAGTGGTCAACCTAATTTTATGAAACTATGAAATTACCTTTTTGTGCTATAAACCCAGAGACATATTACTTTATACTGCACTTTCTTCTTTTTAGTTTGCTTCCACTTACTTGAATTTGCCGATTCAATAATTCAAAATCAGCATGTAAAAAAAAAAAGTGTTAAACATGCCACCAATTTCTCAAGAAACATGATTATAAAGGTGCTATTGACTTTAAACTTCAAGATATACATACAGTCAATAAACAGACGCACAAGCACGCACGCACCCACGCTCACTCACACACTCACACACACACACACACACACACACATACTTGATGTACACTCACTGGCCACTTTATGAGATGCATCTTACCAGAAGGGGGTTGGACCCCCTTTTGCCTTTAAAACTGCCTTAATCCTTTGTGACATACATTCAACAAGGATCTGGAATATTCCTTAGACATTTTGGTCTATATTGACATGACAGCATCACGCAGTTGCTGCAGATTTGTCAGCTGCACATTCTTGACGTGAATCTCCTGTTCCACCACATCCCAAAGGTGCTTTATTAGATTGAGAACTGGTGTCTGTGGAGGCCATTTGAGTACAGTTGAGTACCAGTCTGAGATGATTCTCGCTTAATGACATGGTGCGTTATCGTGCTGGAAGTAGCCATAAGAAGATGGGTACACTGTGGTCATAACACACACACATAAGCCCAGCTCCAGTACTTTTTTATAAGACTAGATACATTTTTTTCCAGTGATCTCTTTGAAAAACTTAAATGCAAGAATAGATTAGTAATGTAACTTGGGCAACAGCCCCAGTTGTGTTCTGCTCTGAGATTGAGAAGAGCCTCTGATTAAAGCCCCATTTCAGCAGCTCTATTACAAGACGGCATAACAAAATAATAATAATAATAATAAAAACGGCTCCTCTCTTTTCCTTGCTTCAGGCTTGACTTACCCCTGACTCTTCTCTCCTCTTTGCCTATTCCACCATGTTAATAACAGCCCCGCAGGCAGTGTTTCTGCTCCTGACAGACCCTCAAACGCTACACAGGGCTTGTGTGAACATTTCCCTGTGCTGTGTGCCAGTGTCATGCCTGGAGAGTCTGGGCAGATTGCCGAAAGAGACGCGCTTACCCTGGGGCATCATTATCAGCGCAGCTCCCCAAGAAACCAAAAGCCCAAAGCCCTCACTGCACAATGACCAACATAACAGTGAACAAAGAAAATATGCATATCCGTACGCAAATTGAGAAAGACTGTGTGTTTGATGACATTTTACTGACTGAAGCCACAACTTATGAGAAAAGGTATATCCACACCAACACTGAATCAGTGGCGCAGTAGGTAGTGCTGTCGCTTCACAGCAAGAAGGTAGCTGGTTTGAGCCTCGGCAATGGAGTTTCTGTGTAAAGTTTGCATGTTCATCCTGCATTCGCGTGGGTTTCCTCCGGGTGCTCTGGTTTCCCCCCACAGTCCAAAGACATGCGGTACAGGTGAATTGGGTAGGCTAAATTGTCCGTAGTGTGTGTGTGTGTGTTAATGAGTGTGTATGGGTTTCTCATTGATGGGTTGCAGCTGGAAGGGCATCCACTGCATAAAACAAATGCTGGATAAGTTGGTGGTTCTATCCACTGTGTTAACCCCAGATTAATAAAGGGACTAATAAAGGAGAGCAATTTTTTTCTTTACCTAAACCTCATTCCAATCCGGGTCACTGCACCAATATAACCCTGCCAGGAGCTGGGATCAAAACTGCAATTCTTTGCATAGGAGTTGGTTGCTATAACAATGAGGCTAAAGACCATGGCCTCTAGCGTCTGACACTAGAGCACTTTTGTGGAGGTCAGAGGATTGAGGTTTACCTGTACAGCATGTCGCTAGCTAGCCTCTGTTACTTAACCTCCCTCATATCTGGGTCACGGCACCATTGTAACCCGTCGGTCCTTCACCACCCAACCCGCTCTGAGCTAAGATCAAAGCAGTGATTTTCGCTAGAGCACCTTTTTTGGAGTCAGAGGAGTGAGGTTCACCTGCACAATGCTTTACTTGCTGGCCTTCGTTACCTAAACCTGACTCCCATCCTAGTCATGGCACCAATGTAACCTGCCGGGAGCTGAGATTGAACCTGCGATTCTTTGCATGGGATTCAGTTGCTTTAACAAGGAGGCTAAAGACCATGGCATCTAGCATCTGTTGCTAGACCATCTTTTTTGGAGGTCAAAGGAGTGAAGTTTACCTGCACAGCACTTCACTAGCTGTTACTTAAACCTCACTCACATCTAGTTCACGGCACTAATGTAACCCACCGGTTCTACACAACCCAACCCGCTCTGAGCTGGGATCATATCAGCAACTCTTGGCATGGAAGTTGGTTTCTCTAACAAGGAGGCTTAAGTCCTTTTACCATCTTGCAGTAAAAAAATATTTATTAAATAAATAATAAATAAATAAATAAAATATAATGTCATAATATATATATATAGTTTTTTCACTTTTGATAAATTTAACTGCTGAATTTAAACACTGTCTATTAAAATATTAATAAATAAAATCTAAATCAATAGCTCTTATCTCAGTGGTCAGTCAGTTTTCTTCATGGCACAAACAAAAAAAATTCCAATTCTTTTCATAAAAAATAAAAGATCGCTGGCAGTGAACAAACGCTTGCACGTCATTTCTATTCAAAATCTTGTTTGCAATGAAAATTGTCCAGCGAGTGTTGGTTCTGGTTGTGAGAAAACCCTGCGGCTGCTTTGTGTCCGGCTGTGATCAGTGCAGGGAGCCTGGGGGGAATCGGCTGCTCTCTCTTCCTCCTCCAGAGCCTCTGCAGGCATCAATACAGCACTGCTGCCTGATCCGAGAGGTCAGAGCCAAGGGCACAGAGCTGCCAGAGTCCCGGCCGGATAGACGGATGGAGATCTGGATGAGTGAAAGCATTGCTCTGAACCCACGAGTGTCCACACAGCTCATTAGCAATGTATGAAGTCGGTGTGTTAAGATTCACACTGTTTCTAGCAACATATGCAGCCTGTCCGTCACAGCTTCTCACTCGCTATATAGAATGTATTACATGGTATTATATGTAGATTTCATAAAGCGTAATCTGGATGTACGATATTTTCAGAAGTTCACTCCAACATGCAATTGAAAAACAAGATCAGAATGTGACGTGAAATATAATGCCTAGAAAGTTTCTAAATGGAGATGAATAAATCCAGACTCAAACTGTGGTCATCAGATGACAGTCAGAATACCAGATAAATTTGTAGTTGCAGGCAATACAATGTAAATATAATACAGATATATTCACCTCAGAGAAAAAAGGTCATGAATTGTATTCTGAGTCATCTTTCCATCCATTTCAATTTCTCAAATCTTTTCAGAATAATAAATTACATTATGGTTTTTACGTTTTTTGGACACTTAACTTTTAACTTACTTAATAAATCAATTAATTATCATAATTTTGGCTGTGTTAAAGGATTAATTGACCCAAAAAATTATTTATTCCATTAATTAGAGATGTTATAATCAGGTTTTTTTTTTTTATTGATACCGAAACTCAATGCGATATTTCTATAATACATTAAATAAAAAAAGAAGTGCGATAAAACAGATCCAGGATGTTCCTTATTTTTATTTAATTCACCTTTTTAACATTAAACAACTTGGTTAACAAACGGAGCACTTCTGTGAGTTACCTTGAACAATCAAGCAATAAATAACAAATTCTTACGTGCTGTTCTCTACAAAGATGAATGGCAGGTCACTCACTGCGATCATATGCACCATCATGGCTGTGTTTGTTTTTGACGTGCCTTATCAGGTTTGTTGTGTTAAATGCAGCCTTTTCCTTTCCACCTCTTGCAATCCCAAATTTACATATCTCAAAGTTTGCTATGTGAATGTTGTCATCATCAACTTTATAATACCTACAGACCGCAGACATATTTGTGCTTTCTGCTTCAAGCTGCTTCCGTGTTCTACTTTGCCAGCATTTAACCAATAGCGTCTCTGCAACAAAGTGATGTCATGCCGCACGTGTTGCTGTTTCTGTGTGAAGTCAAGAAAGACGTCTGACTCTGTGTCACCGCATAACTATAGATGTGTTATAAAATAATGACATATATATTTGAGTCCTGATCGGGAGGTAACGTCCAATTCTGATCAAGTCTGAAACCGCGTGATCGGGCCCGATTTCCAATCACGTGATCACATCTGGATATCCCTACTATTAATTGCTCGCACTTATGTTGTTCCAAACCTTTAAAACCTTTGTTCAATATTATAACACAAATTATGATGTTTCGGATGAAAAAATGTGTTTGTTTTGGCTGTTTTTAATTAAATCTAAGCATTTGCTTCTGCTCTGAAATAGTAGTTCTTCTCTGGTGATATCAGATTGACCACTTGAGGAAAATATGCTTAGTCATGCCCCTCCAACTGTTTGTTTACTGCAAGTAAAAGATGAGAGAATGAGCACAAAAATAAAAGCTTCCCTACTCAGTATTTCATTTTAGTTGTAAATACATCATCATGTTAAAATGAAAGTCCTATAAGTTCACACAGACTTTTTGTCCTTATGCAGATTTAATATATGGGCAGAAAAATTTATATTTTTGTTTGTGATGGGAAGAAATTTGCCATTTGGTAAACAAACTGTAATTTAAAGCAGTGTTTCTCAACCACGTTCCTGGAGGACCACCAACACTCAAGTTGTCTCCTTTGTCTGTCACACCCATTGCAGGTCTTTCTGTCTCTGTTAATGAGCTGGTGATATGAATCAGGTGTGTGTTTGGTTAAGGAGACATGGAAATGTACAGAGCTGGTGGTCCTCCAGGAACGTGGTTGAAAAACACTGATTTAAAGGGTTAAACTCTTCAAAATGACTGAATTCTTGGTAGTTAGCATAAAAATTGATGTTGATAAAGCAATTTATGTTAGCAAAAGCGCTACAAAATACAATACTTTAAGCATTTCTGTCCTCATCCTTTTCTTAAATCACGCACAAGGGTTTAAGCTGGTTGCCATTCACTGCTATTACATGAATGAGACTGAACAGAGCTGAAAATCAACCCTGCATCCTGGTCTCTGAGGACACTTCTGTCACCTTCAAGCCTGTCGTTTTAAACGCTTGTGTCAACAATCAATACATTTAGGTTATTATCTTTTCCTTTCCCACTTTCACATCCTGCCTCACATCCTCTCCTGCCCCCTTCTTTCTACCCTTTTCGCCTGCCCGTGTCTTTGTGAATGAGGCTGATGGATGAGAAAGAGTGTGGTGTCCTTTTTGGCCATGTCAATATCCTCAGGTTAATGTGAGACTGGCCAGAATCTGTGTGTGTGTGTGTGTGTGTGTGTGTGTGTGTGAGAGAGAGAGAGAGAGAGAGAGAGAGAGAGAGAGAGAGAGAGAGAAAGATTTGGGAGAAGGATGTTACAGGGCAACAGGAGCGGGGTCAACACCCAGCACACCTTAATATTTAATCAGACCATTCCCAGCAACTCTACACCCGACTGAGAAAAGAAACAGGATAAAGTGAACATGCAAGGACATCCGTTGAAAAACAAAATTCCACCGGGTCCAGAATTAACCTCTCTGGTCTAACCTCTCATCAATGGACACAGAATAAAGAAAATTTACGGGCTATGAAAGAGAGTTTTGAGTTTATTACAATATTTGCCTGGCTATTTCATGGACAAAAATAAAACAATAAAATTGACATATGATATTACTTATATACATATAAAATAGAATATAAACTTAAAAAAACGCATTTCAATAATAATATAAAGGTTTATAACACTAAAAACACAACAGTGATGAGTCTTTTGATAAAAATTCTACTTTTTTAAAAAGATTTACATCTAAAAATAATTCCTTTAAAGTCTCTCCAGATAAAAATTATTGTCTGATAACATTAAAAAGCAGGCATTGTTATATGTATATGTATGACAGTAAGGTTGTTCTAATGTTGACAATATTAATTTTCTAATTTAAGTAAGCAAGCATGAGGGAGTCTACTATGTCAAACACAGCATCTTGTATAGACCATTTTAAAGGATGTTAACAAAAACAATGGTCCCAACGTATTTCCTGTTTTACATTTTTATTTTTTTCGCTTCCGAGAATCCAAAATGAGTCACATATTGATAAATAATGTTATGATAGCAGTTTTAACATTAAGTTATGACTGAATTGCCTCTTGTTACAGTTATGAAATAGCCGTGATAACAAAGCATTATTAAAAACAGTCTAATATATTTATATATATATATATATATATATATATATATAGCATTTTTATATGAAGTTGTGTGTATACTGTGTATACTGTGTGTACTGTGTAACATGAACTAACAATGAACAATACTTCTATAGCATGTTTTAATCCTACACTCAAGAAATGACATTTGATGTTTGTTTCTACTTATTTAAACTGGCCTAAAACAACACAATTCTTGAGATTTTTTTTGGGACAACTTAATTATTTATGTTCAATCCACTTTAATTTGTAAAAACTAACTTAATTCTTTCACGTTGCCCACAATACACATCAATTGTGTGGAACCCAGGGGCACCACTTGGAAGGGAAGTTACTCTATCCACCACCACCCCATTGCCCGGAACTTTACTTTAAGGGCCCTAAAAAAAATTCTGTCTTATAGGGCTGAACGGTATGAACTGAATAGTGTATGAACTAATACATTCATTAATATACCAGTAAAAATAGTAATATAAATTCTCTCAAACACAATTAATTTTCATTTTGTGGAAACAGACATTTTCACTCATCAGTAGTTTTTACATTTGATGTGTTATTTTAAATATGGCACATAATGCAATGAACATAAAAAATTTTAACCCGAATTTTGTTTAAATAAAATAAATTGCATCTAAAATATATATTATACAATTTAATGGTGACAGAATCATTTTAAGAACACAACTTTTGACCCTCATTGCAAAAGAAAGGACTTCTTGACCTCATATGCTGGGTAAAGATAGCACATGACACTGAGAATAAGGGCCTTAGTTAGATTGAGTGGATAGAGAAAAACAGAGGGAAAGAGACAGATAGGAGAAGACGGAACAAAGAGCAAGAAAATTAAAATGCTGTTCATCACTTCGAAGTCCCGTTTCGCTTTCTCCGAGAGGGAGAGAAAAACTGCGGCAAGTGAACTAAAAAAAATCTCACCTTATATAACACACAGTAAATGAGATATCGCAATTTAGCACAGCACACATTCAGTACATTTACCGTGTCAAACATTTTCCTAAAAGGACCGTTTAGGATCTTATATTTCATTCAGGTGGCATTTTACTAAACACTATGCACTGAGATGCACCATAGAGGTCAAAGCACGGAGACAAACACACTTTTGCACTAGCTGACTATGGCTTCTCGTGCGATCAGCAGCAGATGGGAGCGAGTACAGTGGTTTTCAGGTGGAGGTGAGGGCAGGACAGGAGAGCAGATGACCCTCTCAGGGGGACCTTCAGTCCCTACTTTAGCAGGCAAGAGTTCGCAGTACTGTCATGCTGTCCATACATCAGCGTTTACAGCACAGCAGGGAGGGACAGAGAGAGAAAAACCTGCTGAGCTTGCAGACTAGAAGGAGTGGTAAAAATTTAACTAGCCTGATGAAAGCATAACTTTGCATGTCAAGTATTTTAAAAGAGAGAGTAGGAAAGTAAGAGAAAGAGAGAGAGAGAGAGAGAGAGAGAGAGAGAGAGAAAGGGTATGCTGTGAAAATTGAAAAAGTCTGGTGAATAGAAAAGGACAAGAGAGCGGTTCCACAAAAGGAATAAAAACCATGCACGATTAAGGTCAAACTATGAGGTCGCAGAGCATTTTCTTGAACACTTGGTTTTTAAAACACTACTGTTGGTGTTTAAAGAAGGGTTTAGCGCAGTGGTTCACTAGTCTAGATGATCTCTGCCTTCTTGTGGACGTATATAAGCACATGTAATTGAAACAAATAACAAAATGTAGCCCAAGTAATGCATTTCACATTCGCAAAAATGTAGACAGCGCCCTCCGGTGGATTTTCTACCAGAAACATGTTACGAAACGTACTTGGAGAAATGTATTTTATGTTTGTACAAAAAGTGTAGGCTGAGGCACTTATTTAAAAGTAGAACTTTATCTTTAAAAGCTACTCAAACATTGAGTTGAATAACTTGGTGAGTTGGCAGGCTGTCCTAAAAACATTCATTAGCACATTCACTTGTCATTTCATGGCTCGAAAGAAGCCAGCTTTTTTTGGTTGAAGTCTCACTACAAACATATTGTGTGCAAATAGAGGCATCTGTAAAAGGTCTGGTGTCTCTCGCCCTTCTCAGTCATGGAGTACGAGTGTTAGGTGAGACTTCTGACCTCTAATTGCTCTTCCGCACCATTTTAAAGGGTGCAAGTGTTGTTTACTCTACTGACAAAGTGTCGATTGGCTGAAATCACAGCTTTCTTCATCCGGCATGGTCCCTCTCTCACTGTACTTTGCACAGATTCATTCAACAAGTAATATTCTGGAACTGAAAACATCTTATGCTCACCTTGTTCTCTCTCTTTCTCTCTCTCTCTCTCTCTGTGTGTCTGCATGTGTAGGAGCCGTGCGAGCGTCTAGTATCTTCCCCATCCTCAGCGTCATCCTGCTCTTCATGGGTGGTCTCTGTATAGCTGCCAGCGAGTTCTACAAGTCCCGCCACAATATCATCCTCAGTGCAGGAATCCTCTTCGTGTCTGCAGGTGAGCCTATGGAGTCAATGAGGAAAAGGTTAATAAGGACGAGGTTTTCTATAGGCTACAAAGTCTCTTTACAAGTAACTGGCACAATTGTTTGTTTGTTTGTTTGTTTGTTTGTTTGTTTGTTTGTTTGTTTTTACTTTCCGAGCAGTATTTTTAAACTGTTTAAAAATTGGTAATTCTATTAAAAAAATTGTAACTATATTTTTGTTTAAAAGTAAACTTTTCACTTGTATTAGTGTATATTTTAGATTTTATTCAAATGAAAATAATAATAAGCAGTCATTGATCCAGTCTTCAGTGTCACATGATCTCTCAGAAATCAATATGCTGATATGGTGCATTATCAATGCTGAAAAAAGGAACTTTTCCATCAACAGAAGGTTCAAAACACAATTCAAGGCATTTTTGTAAAATAAAAAGTATACGGGTCATATCATACATTCAGCGCAAAAAGGCACAAGACATGTTTGACGCAATGTGTAGCTACTTTCCAACGCAACCCTGATTTTCCAGCTTTGCAACACGTTGTTTAAATAGTTAATACATTTGGGCTGCTTTGTGGACTCATGGGTGTGCCAGTCTAGAAAGGAGGTGTGTTAAGGCACATTGTTGGCATGTTGCTATTTTGAGAAACTAGACTGCATAATTGACCAACTGAAAGCAGGTCTAAAGTCCAGTGCAGAGCGCGTTAGTTGTGCGCCTTAAACGAGTACACAATGCTCTATACACACAGGATGTACATCAATACACAAGTATCTTTACATATCAAAAAGTATTAAAGGATTAAAATTTTACAAACATTATTATTTTCTACATAAATATATAAACCACTGCCACCATGCCTTCATCATCTCAGGAGGCTTTTTTTTCCAGTTTATTCATGACAAATTGCATTTCTATAATGTTGTTATAATTATTACACTGTGACCCAACCGTTAACTTTATCATAAAATGAGTCTAGTTAGCTTAAAGTGGACAAAACTATTTCTACTCATTTCAAGAGTTTTGAACTCAGTGTTGAAGGTAATGAGTTCATTAAATACCTCATTACTAAAACGTAAATGGAGAAAGTTCACAGTACTCAGATTCGTTTTTTAACTCAAATGGTTTGTTGAAATCGGTTTCCTCAAACAGTTTGAGTTGCCTTAACTTATTGGGTTTTACAGTACTCAGTTGGTTTGAGTTCTCTTTATTTTGGGGGGTTTACTGTGCTCAAATTGCTTCATTTACTCAAATGAATTAAGTTTACAGTACTCATTAGGATAAGTTTTTGAATAGTTTGTTGCAATCGGTTTTCTCAAATGGTTTGAGTTACCTTAACTTTTTGGGTTTTACAGTGTAGTATAATTTATTTTAAGCATATTTTTATTTGTTTTAATAAAAACAACTTTAGATTTGTCCACCTGTTGGGTTTTGGAGATGTCTGCATCACCATATTGGGCATGAGAATAGGACGTGTGTTTGAATTTAACTCAGTTTTTTGACCACACTTTATTGTTATAGTTAATTTATTAGTCTGCTGAAAATTAGATTTGAATTTAGAAATAGTTTTAAAACAAATCTTTGAGCTTAACAAAAAATATTAAATATGTAGTAGGCTATGGATGTCTTCAGTGGAGTGCACACAACACCATTTCCTTTTTCTTGAAAGTAAGAAGAAAGTAAAGAGGCTGAATGAAGAAGGCTCAATCTGTTTTCTCGCTAGTGAAGCGTTCAGTTTTTCTATTCAGTTTTTCCACTTACAAAGCCGCCATGTAAATAGCAAATGTGCCATAGTGCAATGCTACTGACTCTTAAAGGGAATGGGAGATGAGACTCTGATTGGTTTAATGTTCATTATACTCAAAACACAGCCATAACTCATTAAGAGAATAAGCACAACCCTGTTAGAAATAAGTTTTTGCTTTCCTCATTTGATAAAAATAATGGCATAAAAGGGCAAACATTAATAATCAATTCATCATTTTCAATCCCTTCTAACTCGTGCTAACTGTCAAACTCATCTTAGTTCACCAATCAGAGAAGATTGCAAGCAGAAATTGCCAAAAACAAATTTAAATAACCCTCAATGTTTACGTCTTAAATATATGATGCATGAACAAGATCAAACTTTGTAAGGCACTGACCCAGTTGAGTCAACTGGCCTAACGCTTTCAAACTGACCCCGCAATACTCCCTAAAATGCTATTCAGGAAAGCGAACAGTGTCAAAAAGCAACAGCTTTGATGTTAGCGCACAAATCAGCACTGCATAACTTTGACTCAAAGACTTTATCCAACCCGCTGCCTCAGTGTTGATACAGTTATCAAGTCAGTTTTTCTTCTATTTTTTAAAAAAAAACTCACTTTGGTCCTGATTCTGTTGCTAGGCTTAGAGGGGCCATTTGGGATTAAAGTCTAAAAATATGGTGTCCCTGACACACTTTCCCAGTGATCCATCATGGTGGTTTGACTGTGTCACAGACGACTCCAGCAGAGTGTGAGTGAAGTCAGCAGTGAACCACAGATCATGTTCCTGTGAGGTCAAGCACCGCAGCCTCACTCTCAACTCCTCATTTACTTGCTCATGCTGACAAATTAAGGCTCTCAGCGCTTAGTTTATAGCTAAGGGGTTAAGGAAATTGTCAAACCGGCTCTGTTAACCTTACCATTCAGAGGGCAGTTGCACTTCATTTTGTGAGATGACAGCAATGTTCTGTGAACATTTAGGTGCTGTGCATCCAGGTAGATCTAACCAAAAAATGACAGATGAACTAAACACATTTAACAGCGGTGAATCTCTGTTTTCCAGCAGTATTGTGACGACACGCTGATACTTTTTTGATACTAATTTATTTATTTAACAGGGACATGCACAAAAATTACATTAACCACAAAAAGGAAATATACATTGTGCCAGGTTGTAGCAGGACTGCTTTTTTCCACCTGCAGTCCCTGACAGGTAAAAATTAAAACAATAAAAATCAATTAATTAAAAAGTCAGTTTAAAACATACAGGCATAATCACATATAAACTAAACACTGATAAATCAAAAACATCTCACTCAGTGTGTACAAATTTGATTCGACAAAAAACAACTCCTAGGCATGAAAACATCTTATAATTTGTACATGTGATTAATTCTGTTGGGAGAGAATTCCATAGATTTGTGGCTTCATAAATAAAAGAAGAATGATTGAAAGAAGTTTTACTTCTATGCACAATACATTCCCCTCCTACCATAGAATGTCATTTTTTTATTAACAATGGAACCGAAAGATTGTGAATAATTTTAAAAACAAAAACAAATATTAGAACATTTCAGATCAGGGTGCCCAAACTTTTTCGTATAAAGGGCCAAAATCTAAGCTTGATTGAGAGCTGTGAGTTGAAAGTGAATATCGCAAATTGTATTACGTTAAGGTTGCCATGGGTCATTCCCTAATTTATCTCTCAATATTTATTAATAAAAAAATTACTTCTACCTAATTTTTCGAAAATGTAAACTATTTTAATGAACCTATTACAATAAAAACTGGCGTTCAATGCCAAATACACTAGTCATGCTGAACCTGCCTTTGCTTTGATTTGCATGCTGATGTCTTCTGCTTTGTCCTCTATTCGTTAAGTGACAACATGTAATTTCAAACATTTAATTTCAGTTTGCTTTTTCGTCGCTTAACAATAATGAGAATCTCTGTTAAAGGCATAACCCATCCCAATCATTTTCCCTCTGGTGGGCCAAATCAAAGGATACAAAGGGCCAACTTTAGCACTTGTTATAGGTGAATTGAATGAACTAAATTGGCCCTAGTGTGTGAATGTGAGAGGGTATGGGTGTTCCCCAGTACTGGGTTGCAGCTGAAAGGGCATTCGCTGCCTAAAAAATTTTCTGGATAAGTTGTCGGTTCATTCTGCTGTGGCGACCCCTGATAAATAAAGGGACTAAGCTGAAGGAAAATTATTAAATGAACGAATGTTTGTGGGGATAAAAAAAAAAGCTCAAAAGCAAGATGTTAAAATGTTATATATGTATGTTATATGTGCTGTTTTTTCTACATAAAAGGCCAAACATTCAAACAAACCTCTTGTATAAAGAATATCTTTTTTTAATATGAAGTTAATTTGGTGTTTTGGTAGTGTCTGGCAGTTTTGCGAAGGGGTGGAAAATGGTTTAACTTTTCAAAATGTAGTCTACCTTCTCAGCATTATGATACGCTGAACTAACATAAATGTAACAAACCTAAAAATTATGACATGAAGGAGATTCTGACTTACCTGCTTTTAAAGATTGCTTTTTTGACTGCTGTCACTTCCTCATGCTCAAATTATTTAAAGTGACAAACCACTTTTTATTTTAGTTGTGTGGTGCGGCACTTAGTGTTGTGGCATTAAGGCTGACATGAATTTAATATAATTTAAATGTGAAAACTAATACACATTTTATAATATACACGTCTTGTTAATATTGGTAACATTTCTAATCAGTACTATTTGACTGAATATGCACAGATGTACACTACTTGACAAAAGTCTTGTCGCTGATCCCAGTTGTAAGAGCAACAAATAATAACTTGATTTCTAGTAATTTATTTCTGATGAATCATCTGTTGAACTGCATCCCAATCATCACAAATACTGCAGAAGACCTATTTGAACTAGCATCGACCCAAGATTCCCACAAAAAAATCAGTCAAGATTGGTGAAGAAAAAAAAATCATGGTTTGAGGTTACATTCAGTATGGGGGCGTGCGAGAGATCTGCAGAGTGGATGGCAACATCAACAGCCTGAGGTATAAAGACATTTGTGCTGCCCATTACATTACAAACCAAAGGAGAGGGCAAATTCTTCAGCAGGATAGCGCTCTTTCTCATTCTTAAGCCTCCACATCAAAGTTCCTGAAAGCAGAGAAGGTCAAGGTGCTCTAGGATTGGCCAGCTTAGTCACTAAACATGAACATTATTGAAAATGTCTGGGGTGAGATAAAGGAGGAGGCGCTGAAGATGAATCTAAAGAATCTTGAAGAACTTTGGGAGTCCTGTAAAAACGCTTTCTTTGTTATTCCAGATGACTTTATTAATAAGTTACCTGACTCATTGCAGAGATGTGTGGATGCAGTCCTCCAAGCTCATGGGAGTCACACACAGTATTAATTATTTTTCCACTGCATCATGACTTCATATTCTACACTGTGTTTTAGTTCTGTTATGTGACAAGACTTTTGTCTAACAAAGTCAGACCTTACCTAATTAAATAATAAAAAATTAAGCCGTGACCATGTTTTATTCTGGCTAAAAAAAAACTCTAACAAAACCTAATGAACCTAAAAAAGACCTCTGCCTTTCATTTAAGCCACTTCTGATACCAAAAGATCAATTAGAAGTCAAGTCTTTCCCAAAAACCGGATAGACGGCAAGACTTTTGTTAGGTAGTGTACAGTGCATATTAAAATTAAAATTACAAAACATTACCCAAATACATATAGCTAACATTTTATATTATGGTTATTATTTATGATTTTATATGTTGTTATTAATTGGTTAAAGTCTGCAAGTAATCAAAAATGACAACAAAGCTCGCAATGCTCCTCTTGAGGTGAATAATTAATTGTTGAAATGTGAATTTAAAAAAAAGTTTGCATTGATAATTTTTAATTAAAATCAGGAGAATGTGCTTCTGCTTTCTTTCTCTGATGATATCAGTTTGAGCTTCAGCAAGATATATTTTGAGCTATCCCAGAATTCTGCACATTGTATTAAAGTTGTTATACGTTGGATTAATGTATAGCTTTAGTTAAAAAGGAAAATTATGAATAATGTTGGAAAACATGAAGTGAATAATTCTTACATACATTTACACTTACATATAGTGCAAAAGAGTATTTTCAGAAAAAAAAAAACTTCCTAGTACAGTCAGCAGTTTGTAATGTGAGGTTGTTCAAATTAATGATGAATGAGGAACATAAAGGGTAAAGAGGAACACACAGCAGGAGAGAATACAGATCCATGTCTTGAGTTAGGACTCGGGATGCTGCTCAACATGCAATGCACCACAGTGTGCCTTTTTCATTCAAATACATTATCAATATCATAAATCTTGGTTAACACACAACAGCTTTGCCCTTGAGTGAAGATCATGTATTGTCCTTCTTTTGGCAAAATGCTTGCCTTTCTATAAGGAACAGTACACAATATATATATATATATATATATATATATATATATATATATATATATATATATATATATATATATATATATATATATATATATAATTTTTTTTTTTTTTACCAGTACAAAAAAATCTCTTATAATGTTGTTAATGACAAATTGCAAGCACATCTCAAACACAATAATTCAACATCAGAATTAATTATGAAAAGTTGTATTCTGATGTCATCACTTTACTGTGCATTAATGACCAGGAAATATTTTTAAGTCTGTTCAAGTCCACCGTTCCAAGTCTGTACAAAATCTCTAGGAAGAGTTCTGGTGGTTCCAAACATCTTCCACTTACGGATGATGGAGGCCACTGTGCTCATTGGAACTTTTAGAGCAGCAGAAATGTTTCTGTAACCTTCCCCAGTCTTGTGCCTCGAGACAATCCTGTCTTGGTCTACAGACAATTCCTTTGTCTTCATGCTTGGTTTGAGCTTTGATATACACAGTCAACCCTGGGACCTTATATAGACAATGAATCATGTCCAATAAACTGAATTTACCACAGGTGAACTCTTAACAACAATTAAGCTGCTGAAGCATCTCAAGAGTAATCAGTGGAAACAAAATGTACCTAAGCTCAATACAAAGCTTCACGGCAAAGACTGTGAATACTATTGTACATGTGATTTTTCAGGTGTTTTATTTTTAATTAAATTGCAACAATTTCAAAAACTCTTTTTTCACATTGTCATTATGGGCTATTGTATGTAGAGTTTTGAGAAAGTAAATCAACTGAATCCATTTTGGAATAGGTCTGTAACATAAAAATCTGGAAAAAAGTGAAGCGTTATGAATACTTTCCGGATGCACTGTATTAACCATTTACACATGCTCAAAAGAAGATCTTATCCAATGTTAGTCAATTTATGAATTCCCAGGATGAACAATTAACCCCTGATGAGGTATGAACAGGGTGATGACAATTTAACAAGGGTGATGCTTCTTTTCTGAACCCACACTAGGTTGTGAATCAGCTTTTACCCATGATTACTGGTTTAAAACCTCTCTCTTCTCTCTTCCCCCACAGGCCTCAGTAACATCATTGGCATGATCGTGTACATATCAGCCAATGCGGGGGATCCCTCAAAGAGCGACTCCAAGAAGAACAGCTACTCATACGGCTGGAGTTTCTACTTTGGTGCTTTGTCCTTTATCATGGCTGAAATGGTGGGTGTGCTGGCCGTGCACATGTTCATCGACCGGCACCGGGAGCTGCGGGCGGGCGCGCGGGCAGCAGATTACCTGCAGGGCTCGGCTATCACGCGCATCCCCAGCTACCGGTATCGCTACCGGCGCCGCTCCCGCTCATCGTCCCGCTCCACGGACCCCTCGCATTCCCGAGACGCCTCGCCGGTGGGATTGAAGGGTTTCGGGGCTCTACCTTCCACCGAGATTTCCATGTACACACTCACCCGCGGGGGAGACACCCTAAAGGGCGGCCACGGCACCCCCACCGCCACCTACAATTCAGAGAGGGACCACAACTTCCTCCAGGTCCACAACTGCATCCAGAAGGACCTGAAAGACTCATCCAACACAGCCAACCGACGCACCACCCCTGTATGAGGCACAACCTCTCCCCGTACAGATAGCAGGGCAAGGGAGACGGGAGCGGAGGCCTGGAATATTACAGATCAAACTTCATGTACCATGCGTTTTCACGATTCGGAGGAACCGGGAGGATTTTTGCGTTTCGATCAAAGATTACACATGTATGCATGATTTTGCCATTTGCCATTGACAAATTGAGGCTGGTTTGAAATGGAGACAGGCGATAAGAGATTTGCAGAAGGGTTCTTTCAGCCTGTGACGTGGGAGCTGTAGCTTGTGGCATTGATTTGACATGTTTTTGTTAAGAAAGCATTCCTTCAGCACCCATCGGTCTACACGGATCATCAGCAAGCTACTGCTCCCTCATAAGTCTTCTTCCCTTCTCCACTATATTCGTCATATTCATTTATTTGTTCATTTGTTATTTGCATTCAAAGAAAAAATGAGAAAGAAACAAAAAAAAACTGTGAACCACCGCAGTAGGGTGTTCAGTAAGAAACAGCCCGGTCTGCAATCTCTTACACAAGGTACAACATATATATACACGTATAGTATATATATATGGATGTATTGATTTTATATAGAAATTAACATAATAATCAAGACTTTTCTGAGGTAAAACTGCTGTTTGCCGGGTAATGATCTGTTGGGAAAAGAGACTCTGTGGCCCTGAGCTGCGACTGTGGCCGGACGATGGATGAAATCATGGAGGATCTTCACCGCAAAGCTGCTCTAACACGAGACTGACAAAGACGTTCAACCTTAGACAAAAATCTATTCTTTTAAAAGAACCTTCTCATCTTTTTCTCAGTCCCTGTTTGCTTCCTTTTTTTCTCTCCTCTCGCATTCGGTCGTCACGAGAGCGAACAACAGAAACAAAAAAAAACTTACGCAAAGACCTTCGCTGACAAACAGAGGGTCAGAGTTCGCTGAAAGACTCCAGAAATGACTGCCAAGACGAAAAAAAGGAAGGAGGAGGGGGGAGGAAAAGAAGAGGATGCTGAACTCTAAACAAACACTTGCAGGAACGCAAGCGACAAACAAAAGTACGAAATATTACGAGAAACGAAGCTAAGTGACTCACGAATACAAAGATTAAATGCATGCTATAAATTTACAGCAAACCTGCTCTTGAAACTTAAGTTTTAAAGGATAATGATAATTATAAAGGGAAAAGCAATGTTAAAAAAAGTTAACTCTTAATGTTTTGTGTACTCTTTCTGTTTTGGTTTCTATTATTATTATTATTATTATTATTATTTATTATTATAATTAATCATTATAATAATATACTTTGATGATAAACCAAGCGAACAAATTACAGCAAAACTGCTTTTTTTCAATTCTGACTTCTTTCTTTGTATCCACGTGTTTTTCTTTTACTCAGAATCACACGCCTTAGTCATTTCATCTTTCTTTGGATTCATTTTAAAATGTGTCATTTTCTTTGAAATGAAATCTAAAGGTGCCAAAACAGAATGATCCTAAACTTGGATGCATCAAGTCCTGATGAATAAACAGACAAACCCAAGGGGGAACAAACTCGCTGCTTCTCTGTGTTTGCAAACCCGCACGCACCTGACAGAGTCTCCGAACCAGCGGGAAGGCAGGCCGTGTTGTGAGCGAGCACGAGGCTTTCCAAATGAGTCAGACGTGAGTAAGTAACAGTAGGGAAGTGAAGTAGCAGGCCACGTAATTAATCATCTGTTCCAGGCTCGTCTATATGTGGGAAATGGTCTCTTAAGTATGTAATCTATCTGTTGCGCTGGTAATGAGCGTGAATGATTCGGCATGTTTAGCTTTTGGAAGGAGTGATGAAGCAAATCTGGAAAGATGGAGGGGGAAAACCGCAGGTTTGTAATGAAATGCATCCACATACAACCAGCATTAGCTATAAAGACAGAATCACCTCAGAGAGTTTGGGCTGAAAATGAGTTCACGTGCTAAGCTCATGAATTCATGCTTAATAAGAGGAAATCCATAAGCATTCCTGTGAGAAATTATTCCTGCTATACATTTTGGATTTGTGCCTTCTTAATATATGCCGAAATCTGACCCACCGCCTTTAAGCGACAGCCATTTTGTTAGTCTCCTCTCTCGACTGAGGAGGCAGAGAGAGTGTGAAATTACAACCCCACACAATGCCCCTCTTTTTTCAGATCTCTGAATTAAAATGCTTCCTTCATTCTCCCACTCTGTGTATTCCCTCATCCATCTCCCTCCATCTTGTTGGGCCAACATGCTTGTCCTTAATTTGCCTCCCCTGCACAATCTCTCATTTTCCCTCCCTCTGTGAATCATCTACTTGCATACTACACCCCCTCCCCCATCTATCGCTCACGCTCCATTCTTTTCCCCTCGCTCTCTTTTACATCTATCCTCCTCTCCGTTACACATTCATCACTCGCTCCGTCCTTTTTCTCCTTCAGCGCATTTTGACGTCTCCCGCATCAACTTTCCCATTCTTCTCATCCAGAAAATCAAATTCTGCCCCTCCCTCCTCCCCTCATTACAATATTGTGGAAAACGAGGGGGTAAAAAAAAAGTCAACAGATTTAAACAGACAAATCAATCATCAGGTAATAGCCTCTTCATTCCCGAGATCAAGATTACCGGCTGATGAATCAACGCACTCTCACTTTATAGTTTCCTCTAAATGAGCCACTGTCTTTCCAGTACTGAAGGTGTACAATTGCTCAGATTGTTCTGTGTTTTACAGCTTTATGTTTTAACAGATTTCATCTTGCCAAATTATGGGTTAAAGAGATGAACAATTCTCAATGAAAATTCTGTCATCATTTACTCAACCTTCACTTTATTCAAACCAGTTCAAATTTAACAGAAAAGAAGATATTTTGATGAAAACTGGAAGCCTGTATCCATCGACTTGCATAGCATTTGTTTTTCCTACTACACACTACTACAAAAAAGGTACAAAATCTGTCAAAATGTATATTTTGTACAATACAGGTGGACTTTTGTACCATTAAGGTTCACTTGTGTACCTTTAAGGTTCCCTTTTGAAACTTTAAGGTTCGCTTTTGTACCTTTAAGGTTCTATTTTATACTTTTAGGTTACCTTTTGTACCTTTAAGGTTGCCTTTAGAACCTTTGAGGTACACTTTTGTACCTTTAAGGTTGCCTTTAGTACCTTTGGGGTACACTTTTATACCTTTAAGTTTGGTTCCCTTTTGTACCTTTAAGGTACATTTTTGTGCTTTTAAGGTTCCCTTTTGTACTTTTAAGTTACTGAAGTACACATTTGTACTTTTTAGGTTTTATATGTACGTTTTATGGACCTGTTATGAACAAAAATGTACTTTTTGCCCCAGTGACCAATTTGTACCTTAATTTCTGAGAGCGTATGGATGTCAGTGGTAACAGATTTTCAGCTTTCTTTAATGAATCTTATTTAGTGTTCTATTAAACAGGTTTAGAAACACTTGAAGGTAAGTAAATAGAGGGTAAACTTAATAATTTTTTGGATGAACTATCCTTTTAATACAGTAGAAATTAAATATTCTTTACTGGCATCAACAATTCCACAAAGAACATGTTTCTTTCCACAAATGGTTCTTTGTTTTTTTTTTTAAATGTTCTTCTTTTTAAAGGGTTCTTTTTAACAAGTTTTCACTAATGTCTAGTGAAAACTATCTATTGATAATATCTATTACAGTTTTAGTTTTTGTCACACTAGACAGAATAGAGAGGAAGAAAGACAACTTTTGAAGTAAAATTTTGTGCAAGATATTGCTTTTAAAATCCCTTAATAAAACAAATAAAAACTAACAAACAAATAGAAAAATTTACTGAAAAACATTTCCAGTAAGATTTCATTTAGAAATATTTTTAACAACATTAAATTGCATGACACTCCATTGTGTTTAAATATGCAATTCAAAACAAGTGACTAATGAAAATATAAGTATTTTGATTTACTCAAAGTAACTAATGCGGAGACCTATGCATTGATTTAAGTTTGACTGTGTATGTGTGTGGACACTGGCACCATTGCTAAAGGCATAAAGAGAGACCTACATTTCCTTCTCCTATGATCCTCTTCATTGTCCAAGAGGCACATACTGTCAGCTCTGAAACAGTATTAAAAGAAAAAGATTACACATCTGAAGTGCCTTTTCCCCTCTTTAATAGTCTAGACTCTAGAATAAACAGCAACTTGCACCATTAAAGTAAACAGAACTTGTTATTTAAAAAATTATTATTTACAAACTAATGGCAGAAACGTGTAATATGTACTGGAGCTATAACTTGAAGGGCTTTTAAAGGGATAGTACACCAAGTTTGACTAGCAGGTCATAATGCAACTAATAAAAGATTTCTGTCGCTATTCGTTATTTTGTCAAACAAACAAATCATACAAAACCAAATCATTCTTTGCTATCAGTGGTCATTCGGGTTTATCATGAGACCTTAATCATGAACTTAAATTATTACTTTGCATATTTCATTTTGAACATCTTGAACATATAACTGAAACGATTATAATTGTAATAACAATTGTTTGGTCTGCTTTTTGACTGAAATCAATATATTTTTAGAAATTATTCATTTTTTATTTCCACTAGGAGTGCACAAACTTATAGTAACGTTATGGCTAGCAGTGAAAACATGCTGGTCAAACAAATCGTTAATTCTGTCATTGCAAAATCATCAACAGCTAAGGCCTGATGTGCAACCTGTAAACTAAATAACTGCTGTTAACGTTCTGCATATATTTGTAATGTAATATTTGTCATCAGGAGGATCCACAAACTGCTACACAGAACATTGGTCAGCAGCACAATTTTTGTGTCTACACCATGGACAACAAACACTTAAAAGTATTTAAAGTATTAATATTACATGGAAAAAATAACTTCTTTTGAATAGAGACTATATACTATATAACTGCAGGTTAACTACATTTATATTCTGCCAAATCTTTACACAATTTTCCTTTACACTTTTCTGATTTTGACTGTAATTTATTGATGTGCACCTTTTGTGAAGCTGCTTTGGAACTATAATTGTTGAAAAAAGTGCTATACAAGTAAACGTGAATTAAACTGAACAATGCACCTATAACAGTGCACATGCAAAGGTGTTCACAACTGTGACCATGGCTGTGTTACCATTACAATATTAAGCAAACTGATCATCTTGCATATTTAAAAGGATGGTTTATCCAGAAATTACAACCTTTGCTGGTTCAAAGCATAACTGAGTTTTTCTTCTGATGAACAAAAAAGAAGATTTTTGAAAAATGCTGGTCGCTGGGACCTATCAACTTTCACAGTCATATTTTTTTTACTACCGAAGTCATTGAGTCCCAGCAACCAGCATTTTTCAAAATATCTCTTTTGTGTGTTCAACAGAAGAAAGAACAATTAAATAAAGCACTGTAATATAAAATCTGGGTTCCAAACAATGTTGTCCCAAAAGAAATTGGTTAAGTTAACTTACTTGTTTTTACAAACTTAAGTAGTTTGAACATAAAACAATTGACCCCCCCCCCAAATAATAAATAAATAAATAAAAACATAGAAGAATTGTTTTTTAGATCTTAAATAAGTAGCAAATAAATAATTTGAACAAGCAGCTTCATTCATTGACAATAAATAGTCACCTTAGAATTATAAGGTTCTATCTGACATTTTTGTCAAAATTGATTTCTAAACTGAGGAGTGTTTATAAGGAACATTAGGGAATGTTTTTTATGAGCTGTTTACTTAAGACTTAAAAAAAATTAATGTTACACATATACTGTTTGCTATGGAATGCAAAAACTTTGAAGCTCAATATCTCAATACCATTCAGAACGCAGAGATAACTTTGTAATTCCAAGGTGACGAAATCTTGATGTCATTTTCATTTTCGGGGGAACTCTTTAAATGACATTCTTCAAGGATGTTTATGTGTGGAAACTAGCTCCCTCAAAAATTCACTCAAAAAAGACATTTGCTGTTTGTTCAAAATACTTCTATAAAATAAGCTGAAACAACACAATTCTTCAGTTTCGTTTTTTTTTTTTTTTTTTTTGAGGGATAACTTATTTGTTATATGTTCAATCCACCTAAACTTGTAGAAACTAATAAGTTAACTACATTTCTTCATTTTTAACAGTGCTTGTAATGTTCAAACTAACCTGCCAGTAAAACCTCAACCAAGTATAAAGGACGTAATTTGCTATTAATGTTCAGAAAACAAGATCATATCTCCTTTATTTAAAAATAATGGGTAGTGTTATTTCTGCGGTACATGTAAATCTCCATCATCATCTTTGGAATTACATTTCAAGAGAGACAAAAGTTGGTTAAATAACTGGTTAATTAGCTAATTAGCAACATATAAAAATTGTTTTGCACAAATCTAATGTTAATCAATTATAAGACTGAATTTAGTAAAGTACAGTGCTCAGCAAATGTAAGTTCACCCGTCACAAATCTATTTTTTTAATTCATATTTTTTAATAGGAAGCTATACAATATTTTATTTGTGCATATACATAAGATTAGTCAGTAGAAGACAAATCTGGAGCTAATCTAACAAAATAACTTACGATAACACTTCAAAAACTAGTACATCCAAATTTATATGCTATAAAAAAAATATTAAAAACAAATTTAAAACGAGGAAAACATAAAAGAGAACGATATAAAATGAAACAATTTGTTGAAATTTTGCTTGAATTTAATTGTATTATCTTTCAATTTCTAAATATGTTTGGTGACTAAAATATGATTTTAATAAATATATCTGTTTAATAAATCTGTTTTGTTTAAATGCACCAAAAATACATTGCCTATATTTACTGAGAAATGGATAAAAATATTATTGTTCAAAATGGTGTGTACTCAATTTAAGCACTTTATATGTTCAGCACATGTAGACACATGGTTTACTGACACAAATCTGTAAGGGTCATGATGTTGATTATTTGCTGTATTCAACACAAGGCTGAACACAAACTGACTGCTAGATTAACATTACAGTCAGGTGGCCTTTGGGCCAATGAAAGCTGCGATGGAGTCCAGACCTGCCATCAATCTGAAGGTCTGGCAAACTGACACTCTGCAGCCCTCAAGCAAGAAATGACAATCCAGCAACCTGGTGACCTCCAGCAATAAACTCACTGTCAGTACAAATGAAGTTTACTCTCTTTGCTCGGGACGTTTCTTTTGGATCCGTCTCTCTCTCTCCTTCTCTTACACGGCATGTCAGTATCTGCATCTTGCTGTGAGACATGATGTTAGGTATTAGCCCCTCGCTGTGTACCTGTCAGTGTCTTGTCTACCCGTCTCCAGCCTTTCTCTTTCCAGCAACCTCCCCTTTTGACACCTCGCTCTGTCTCTACTCCCCATCACTCTTTATGTCTAACCACGCGCATCTGTTTCCTCCCTCCCTTTCTCTCTCTTTCCCTCTCTCTCTCCTGTTGTGGTGATCAAACGTGCCGCGTGTCTCTCTGCAGTGCTGTGTGATCAGAGTGGAGAGTGAGCACTAGAGAGACACGCTTGCAGTGTGTGTGTGGTTGTTTCTCGGAGACCCGAGGAACATGCTGTCCCCTTCTGGCTGGGAATACTAAAGGCACAATCCCACAGCTGCTGCCTTTGTGTCTCCAGCCCCTGACCGCACTTATATAAGCCCAGACCACAAAGCCAACTGTCCAGAAATGCTCAAATTCAGCATCTCTATGCGAGCGATTCTAAAAGTCAGGGATGAGACGTGATACAGAGCTGGGTTGTGTCTGGGTTTTTGTTTGTTTTTGTGGACGGATCAGGATTGTGAGGCTCATGATCTGGGATCTGTTCTGAGCTCTGGGTCAGGCAGAGTTTAGACTAGTACACAGAGACATGAAACCTGAATGGTAACTTGAATAAGATTAGTATTAGGGGTGTCAAAATCAATCATTACTAACGTCAGTGTTTCCTCTAGGATTTTTTCTAGCTGTGGTGGCAGGCCTTTTACACAGGTCTTCCAACTACATATGGTGTTATTTCAATTACAAATGTCGAGAACGAAGTATTACAAGTGGAGATTGCATTCATGTAATACAAGCATGCAAATCTCTTTGCTTGCTTGCCGATTTCCTCTGTTTGTGCTCAAAACTTCTTGCACGGCCTTAAATAAACGCTGCTGAAGTGCTATTTAGTGCGTTTATGTAACAAGTATGTCTCCAACATTTATTAAATTTGCTGGGATTATTCATGAATGTCTGTAGACTTACAAAACGACGTTGATGAGTCCTGAAGTAAAGTGAAACGGCTATAAACTCCAGCAAGATAAAGTCATTGTACTGTATGCAGAACCATAGACCTTTATCTTTAAATAAAGTATAATTATGGAAGCTGTGTTTTTCATAATTGAAAGCTACGTCATGCTATTTCACTTTACGCTTATCCCTGTCAGTCAGCATGTAACCTTAAAGCGTTCAACAAATAATGCACAGCACTACTACGATTGCAGAAAAGTTTGCTCTGTTTTAATTCATTTACCTTTTATTATGTTTTGGTGTGATTATAACCCGCTACAAAAACAAAACAGCACCAACTGAATGTTTTGATTGTTGATTCTCCGCCGACGAGCGGGTGCTGCCATTTCAATCTTTTTGGCTTGAGACTTCCGGTCTCATTCACTTCCATTCAATTTTTGACGTTAAAAACTGCTCATTACGCTGTTTGATGTTGCAATTTGATATTTTCTTATTATATTATTCTACTTGGTCTGTATAGTCATGCAAACATTTGTTTGTAGAGCAAGTAGTTTGACCATTTTCTGCCGTTTATTATTCCTAGTCATTTCTCCTATGTGCGACTGAATTGGAAGTTCTAAGACAATCGTGAAAACAGGCGCACTTCCGCATTTTAGAATAAGGTCAATACCACGGTTTAAAAAAATTTTTACGTTTACATTTTTTTGTTTTGTATTTAAGGACAACAGTATCCCCAGCAGAAAAAAATTCTAAATATGCCGTTTTAAATTGTAAAAGAAATCTGTGTTTTTGAAACTAATAAAGACAGCAGAAGTCAATGATTCATTTGCATTGTTTAGCCTGACATCTCTACTGCTCCAAAAATTAAATATATTGTGTTCAAAGGGGAAAAAGTTTCTGTTTTTTACCCCAAACATTTAAAAAGAGTATGTTTAAAAGCAGTAATCACAATACTGTGATACCGTGGAACCGTGATATTTTTATCCAAGGTTATCATACCGTCAGAATCTTATACCGGCCCATGCCTAGCTGTGGCAGAAATTAATTTTGGTGTGGTGCCAAAATAGAATAAACTTAGTGGAAACCATGAACGTGCATTAAAATATGTCGTTTTAGCATCAATAACGCAACGTGATCATTCGCAATAGTCACATTTCAGGTTATGCAATGTTGAAATTGTACCATTTGTAACTTTAATATTGATTAGTTCTACTGAATTATTTCAGCGAAGACTACACAGCATTATTTTGCATTTGATTATTCAAGTACTGAACACTGTTAGACTCCTGCGGAAAACAAAACATTGTTTATTTAATTTGTATCTTGTAGATATGTTTGTACATTTGTGTTTATTATAATTTATGCATATGCACTCCCCTCATTCCAATCAATCTAAAATTTGAAATTATTTACAAATAGAGATATTCAAGTCATCTAGTGAATATCGCAACATTTCTATCATAAACAACAAAATATCACAATGTCAGATTTTTCTGATATTGTGCAGCACAAATGTAGTGCAGTACTGATGGTTTTCTGACATAATTTGTCATGGTTGCAAACTATGGCAAATGAGGCGAGACTGTAACGAAACAGCTCCATGCCACTCACTCACCAAGCGCTTTCCTTGATCAGGTCAAATTTAAGGTTCAGTTCAAATGTCTGATAGCTTGTATTCAATGACAACATTGTCAATATTCATTTATTTTCTTTTCGGCTTAGTCCTTTTATTAATCTGGTGTCACTCTGGTGTCACCACAGCGGAATGAACCGCCAACTTATCCAGCATATGTTTTACGCAGCAGATGCCCTTCCAGCCGCAACCCATCACTGGTAAACTTCCATACACACTCATTCACACACATACACTACGGACAATTTAGCTTGCCCAATTCACCTATAGCACGTCTTTCGACTTGTAGGGGAAACCGGAGCACCCAGAGAAAACCCACACGAACATGGGAAGAACATGCAAACTCCACACAGAAATGCCAACTGACCCAACCGAGGCTCGAACCGGTGACCTTCTTGCTGTGAGGCGATTGTGCTACCCACTGCGCCCCCACGTTGCCACACATTGTAAACGAAGTAAATTTAAAAAGATAGAATTGCACTGACATGATAATTGTAATCTAACTGAATTATGAGAGCAGTGTAGGTTTATACCCCTAACTACTAATTAGTATACTAAATTTTATAGTAATTTAAGCTTGCTTTAAAGGTTGTGTGTGTACATTTTTATGCATGACAATAATATAAATATATACATATAAATATATAAATGTACTCATGCTCTAATGAAAAGCTATATTTTGCAGAATGGCTCCAACCCCTTTGGCCGTGATTTATTGGAGTACCTTTATGCAGATTAAATGATTAGCACACAATCCAAAGCCAAGAATACATGTATCATTAAGTGGCAATTTAATAAATGCTGTGCTAACTTGTTTTGATAAGGGGGTGGTCGGTCACTTAGAACAAAAAACTGTAAATTAACAGGTTTTTATTTGGTGTTTAACAATTATATAGCTACAGTTTTTAATACCATTATGGGGCCTTAAAAGGCACAGTATGTAATTTGTGCGAGGGTTCATTTTCACAACAAACAAAGGCATATTTTGATAATGCTGAATGAGTGTGGCATTGTGGGACTTGTGGTCTTCGTTTTTATATGCTACAGGATTCCTGCGGCTAATGTATTCAATAATTATTATCATATTTGTATAAAGCAGAGTAAATGAAACTAGAGCGCTGAAGCCATTGATGATGAGGGAGGAACGCAACATTACACAAAAGCACTGCAGTGGAGCTTTTATTATGCCAAAGTCAGCCTCTTCCAGTTGTGATCACATGGTAGAGAAGCAGTGGCGTTGTTTTATACCAGGGGTCACCAAACTTGTTTCTGGAGGGCCAGTGCCCTGCAGATTTTAACTCCAACCCTAATCAAAATACACCTGAACAAGCTAATCAAGGTCTTACTAGGTATACTTGAAACATCCAGACAGGTGTGTTGAGGCAAGTTGGAGCTAAACCCTGCAGGGACACCAGCCCTCCAGAAACGAGATTTGGGACCCCTGTTTTATACGAAAAACTTTTTAAGGTTCTGTTATAAAGCTGTGGTCACACTAGAGTTTCTGTAGTACGGCACTGCAAAAAGGGGCGAGATTAAACAAGATACTTAGACATTTAAAAAGTCAAAATTTTACATTTCTATCCAAAGAGGTCATGTTTTGATCCTTGATTGGTCTCACATAGTCAAGTGATGCGATTTTGCAGGTCGGAGTTCACCTAGGCTGAACTTTGCAACACAGCGAACTGAGAAACTTGTCGCACGAGTTTGCGTTTCCCATCTGACACTTTCGCGTGCAAAAGAATGGAAGTCTATGGGGAGAAAAGTCCAGTGTGACCGCAGCTTAATTCTGTTCTGTCCAGTCTGATAAATCACACAACATATTAGAACATCTTTGGTGTTTTCTATTTTCAAAACAAACAAAGGCATAACTGTGGAATCATGAGAGTTGTGGTCTTCGTTATTACATCTACAGGATGCTTGCAGAAAAGTTTGTGGACAAGCTAACGTATTCAAAAATGATTATCATGGTTGTAATAAGAAGCACAGTAAACGAAACTAGAGCGCTGTAGCCAGTGATGATGAGAGATAAACACATAACACACTGCAGTGGAGCTTTTATTATGCAACAGTTAACCTCTTCCAGTTGTGATCACATGGTGAGGAAGCAGTGGCGTTTTATACTAAAACCGTTTTAGGGTTCTGTTAGAATACTTTTCTGTGCAGTCAGATAAAGCACACAATATATTAACTCTTTGATACACTACATGGGTCTAAAGAGACAAGTCTAAGTTTATATGTTCTATATCTATTTTAAAGCTTGTGCATTAAAGGATTAAAAACATTGGTGTTTCCATGTTTTCTAAAAAACCAAACCACAGGTCGAGTGTGCAACATTAGCATGGCAACACAGGACACAATCCATGTCACTAGTTAAAATTGCTAATTTCTCTAAATTTTAACTTCCTTTGAAACATTTGGAAAAATGTAAGTCAGCAAAATATATAACACTACTCTAATGCTTTTTGGATATTTTAAAGAAAACGTATACGTTTGTGCACTGATATGGTGAACCACAGGGTGAAGTGATAATAGCCCATATGCTTTTTCACGAAACACAGTTATTGACCTGGCTGTCAGCATAATAAATACTCTATTTAAACCTGATGTCTTTCATCATAGCTAAATTAAATGCACCCACTGGTAACCATTCATAAATTAAACTGCCAACGACAACTTGTGTAGGACAGGGAACTAATGATGGATACTCGTGCTACTTTGGTAATTTAATGAATGTAAATGATGACAAAACAACAACAAAATCAGCTCTCTCACTCACATAAATGGAAAAGATGAACAGCCTGTGGCTAATTAGTAGTTTTATCACCCATTGCTCAGCGCGATGACCAGTCCTTCGTTCCCTGTGTTTGTGTGTGTGTCTATCTCCACATGTAGACAGGCGGTCCTGCGGTTGTGCACCACTCGCCCTCTAGTGGGGCAGCGAGAAAGCACGCGCAGGGCCTGTTTGTCTTCTGTTCAGGAGTCTGGTGATGATGTTGCTGGCTTTAAGAATGCTGTGTCCATAGGAACCAGCTCGGAATACTGATTCCACAGTGCAGCACTTGTGCATCAGGGCTGCAGTCTGGCTGACTTTAACCAAGGATTGTCCACTGTCTCTATGTCCCCATCGCCTGATGAAAAAAAAACACATTTGTGCGCAGGATATTCAATGGTCATAAAAGCCAACATATGACAAGATTTTTAAAAATTAGATGGATGAAGGTAATTAAATTGTGTTGTTGCGATGGAATGTATTAAGAAAATGTTCAGGTGGTTCGAAAGACCCACCCCTCACTGACGATGTCCAGAATTTGTCCCATACATGAGCTCATTTGTCCTATTTCGACTGCTTTGCGATTATAAATAGTGAAAACAACCTATTGAAAAAGGTTTTAAGAGCAAGTGGAATCCTCTGTCGTCTGTTGCTTTGGTGTGACTTCAGCTAATCAGTTTTGGCTAATGCTAACAAATATTTTCCATGACATCTAGCTGTGCAAGAAATCATATGAAGTGAAGTCATCTTTCACAATTGTATTGTTTTTAAATATTTCACAAGTAACTTTTATCTAAGTCTTGCAACAAAACATGACCAATAAAAAGGTGTGAAGCACTAAAAGCGGCCGATATTAAAATTTCTTTTAAACAGTTTTAGGTATTGTTATTATCCATGTATTTTCAAGTGTACTTTTTTGGTTGTGATGACCATCCGACCACCTATTTCAGCTAAAGTAGTACTTTTTTGAAAATTTCACTTAAAAGTAGTATTTAAATCTCATAATTAAAGAGTAGCCTAAACGAGGCCTAGAAGCGCAAAAAGATCCACTTTTGGAGACAAAAACAACCACCCCTTTTACCAGGCTGGCTACAGGCCTGAGAAAAGAAATAAACAAACAAACAAATCAAAGAAAATAGATGTGAATATTATGACAATTTTAAACATAATTAGTTTTTATTTATTTATTTTTTTACAAAAAGTGAGTAAATCCATTTCTACAAAAGCAACAAGTTAGTAAAAAAACTAGTAAAACCACTGTAACTTGGAAGTATTGACATTGACTGTTGAATATATTTTCATATGTATGTATTTTTTTATTTGATGCCATGTCAGCAACCAAGGCTATTTTCATGGCAAGAACATTTCAATAATAAATATACAGTTAAAAACAGCAAACAAATGAATACATACATTAAATAAATAAGATTTTTTGTGTTACTCATTCATTCATTCATTTTCCTTCGGCTTAATCCCCTTATTTATCAGGAGTCGCCACATCAGAATGAACCACCAACTTATCCAGCATATGTTTTATGCAGCAAATGCCCTTCCAGCTGCAACCCATCTCTGGGAAACATCCCTACACACTCATACACTGGACAATTTAGCCTACAATTCACCTGTACCACATGTCTTTGGACTGTGGGGAAACCGGAGCACCTGGAGGAAAAACGTGAACACGGGGAGAACATGCAAACTCCACACAGAAACGCCAACTGACCCAGCCGAGGCTCGAACCAGTGACCTTTTTGCTGTGAGGCGACAGCACTACCTACTGCACCACCGCGTCGCCAGTGTTATTCATACAGAATAAAAATTCTACATTTTTCGTGGTGTCGCTTTGTTAAAAATGTCCTAGAGAGATTTAATTTCATAAAAAAAGCCATCTGAAATCATTAAAAGCAGGACAGTGCAGTAAAATGTGTATTAAAATTAAAGAGAATTGGGCAGTACAAACATAGGGTCTTCATCTTTAAACAAAGCGGTATGGGTTAATCTTGAATGTCCAATACGACATCTGATAAAAAATCACTTGATCAAATCTAGTCTTAAAACTCTGTTTGAGATTTCAAGTTGCATTTCATATAATTTATTATTTTCCAATACATCCCACTCCTCTTGCCATTAATTTAAAATGTAAACGCTGATAAAAGTTCTTATCTCTGAAGGAGGAATTTGGCATTTGTTCACCACATTTGTTCACACTCATTTCCTGAAAGCCCAACATGAACCCACCCAACAATACATTTTTATAATTATGCACATAGTTCATTTACTCACTTTTAAAATAAAAATGAGCTATCGCTTTTTATAGAACTAAGCAAAATGTCTGTTTTTACAGGGGTTTTTTTCTTCTTATTTCTATATTTATTTATAACAAACCGTAGGAAACAGCAATGCAAATCAACCAATCAATAAAATTACATACGTGAATGAATGATAGAATTTCAATACAGAAATATTATATGACCATTTTAAGCAATCTGCTCACAGATTACACAGGAGTGGACAGTGATTTGGGGGCAATCCCACGTTAGGTGTCCTGTTGGAAGTCAAAACATTCTCTTTCTCTATTGATTTTTTTATTTTGTTTTGTTTTTAAATAAACTGCATGTTAAAAAATATATCTTAAGTGGAACCTTTATCTTCTTACTGTAAAATTAAATACAATAAATTCACAAACTATCTACAGTTTTTAAGCCATATTTGTGATTAGATTTTAATATTTGCATGTGCAGTATAAATGGAACATTCCACAAATCATGTTAAGACAATTCATGTTTATTTATTAAGTTATATTGTTAAAATCTTAGTGGTTATAGACAGATATTACAACACATGATAGAAAATTTATAAAAGAGCTATATGATTAATATAGGCTTCTTGGCATTGGTCGGGGCCCCCTAATTCTCCGGGACCCTAAGCGGCTGCTTACCTCGCTAAGTCCACCCCTGCATTTACATTCCTATGTCACAATAAACTTTTTCCTAATTTTCTGACTAAATAATACCATTGTCATTTATGAAGGAAAGTACTGTTTTCTAGGGGTGATCACGGTTGATCCATGATTTGTACGGATCACAACCCACAGTTCAGAACACACATGGCCCGCAGATTAATGCTTTTTTTTTATAGTAAATTAATCCTAAATTTGTAATTATCGCAGAGAGATTGCCTATCGTGTCATTCAAATCACATGTATGAAAACATTTAAGCTTTCCTGTAAAATATAATGATGACAAAAGAAGTTGTGGTAGGTTATTCGGGATGTGGTGGGTCTCATTAAAGGTGTTTTTTGTCACTACTTGTTTAACCTGCATCATTGAAAGATCGGTATCTCAACACCCACACAACAAACTATAAATGATGGAGATTTGCATGTTTATTAATCGCTGCATTCACATCTGAAAATGCAAAAATCAAGAAAGAGATTGAGTCTTTTGTCTTTTGAGTTACTTATGAAGTTACAGTCAAATAACACAGAAGTACTGAGATAACAGTTTATAATTTAGATAGATAAAACAACTGATGTTTATGGTAAAGATTAAAATAACTGTCATTTGCATTTAACGACGCTCAAAAATTTAAATTGTAAGCAGCAATTTACATTATTGAACCGTTAGGTGGAGACAACTAGCTGTTAAAAATATGCCACTGAATAATTCCTTAAAAATGACACAATAAAGCATATAAAACATGAAGTTTTATGAGTGAATAACTGAATCATTTATTGATAAGGAGACTAAAAATAAACATGGTTGTTCAAATTATAATGTTAGATTTATACATTTATAGCGTTGTCAGCAACAGAAGTAGTAACAGTGAATTTTTCACAGTACAGAACATTTCAATTTATTTTTATTTAGCGGAATATTTCTTCATTTTATTTTTGAATAAAATTACAGGTTCTAAGTTCTGTTTGTTAAAACCAAAAGTTTCTTGCAGTACTGCTTTTGTAATAAATGGAAAGCAAATTATATTTGTCTCCTCCCTCTTTTGGCTGATTCAAAAAATGGTTCGATCCACGACTAATAAAACATAATTTGATCCAAACCGTGAGATTTGTGATCCGTTACACCACTATTGTCGTCTGAATGGGAGATGGCTGGACAAGAATGGCAGTTAAGTGGGGTGTGAGGGAAAGAAGTAGACAGTTGATGTTTCAAAGGTGAAAATAAGCAGACCAGATATAAAGAACATTATAAACATGTGAAGTGAAGGAAAGGGTGCTGTCAACAATGACACCCAGACTCTTAACCTGAAGGGAGACCGAATTTTCATTGGGAATAAAAAAACCATGTGATTTGTTATATGGATCGTGTACCTATGAGAAGAGTTCAGTTTTTTTATGATTTAATTTTAGGAAGTTCGAGGTGACCTGGGATTTAATGGCAGTTAGAAAGTGATGATGGTGGGAGTTTGGTGTTGGGTTTAGTTGATAGCTGGGTGTCATCTGCATAACAATTCAAAGTTATCCGGTGTTTGTTGGAAATATAATCCAGAGGGAGAAGGTAAACTGTAAAAAGCAGGGGACCAAGAACCGAACCCTGGGGCACACCAGTAGTGACAATGACTGATAAGTTAAATGATTTTGATCGAATAAACTGAGTGTGTATAAAGTATAAATAAAGCTCCCATGCAGCATGATGTCTTTGTATTGTGCAAGTGCTCTCGGACTTCATTAGACATCATTGTGGTTAAAGACATGGTCATATGTTAAGGCATTTGTGCATTACAACTTCGACAAAATAATTCAGGACAAACTTTCTTCATTTCAACACAAAAAAAAATACTAGGATATAACATTATCTTTATGCATGAATCATGACATATACAAGCAATGACATCATCAAGTGTGCTAACAGACTAACCATCACGTTTAGAGAACATAAGGTAGTGAAGAGTAGCTATGATATGAGAGCAGAATAAAGCAGAAGATACAGCAGTGTGGGGAATAGCTGGATGCCATGTCAGAACTCTTTATGTAAGTCCACAGTGTAGAGAGGAAAACGACACACAGACTCGCCCCTCGGCCACATACAACATGTATAACATAACTTCAGCCCTTTCATCCCTGTGCAATGCTCTTTACTATACGCTCCATTAGGTCTAATACTAGTCTTGAATCAGAAATCAGGTGAAAAAAAAAATGGGGTCTCCATACTAGTTAATAGTTTTGCTAAATAAACACAGCTGATTTAAGCTTCAAATTTACATACGGAGCAAAAATAAAATCCATCTAGACATCATTTCTTGCATGTCATAATCTTTCTTTCTCCAGGTTAAGTGCTTGATTTGTAATATTAAGTACTGTATTTTATTGTTTTAACGAAACCTTTTCAATAGACGCTTTTTATTAGGGGTTAAATTAGCAAATTAGTCAAATTAGCTGTGGACATGAGCAGAAAGAACAAGACTGTACAGATGTCTGGGCAAAATGGTGCTTGATGCTTGACTTTTAATGTCTGGTAATCTTGTCTTTTTCTAATTGAAATAGTGTAACAAAGGAGCTCCGTTTCTGAAGTAGAACTGCTTTTTACATATTTCTAATGCTTAAATTTTGGGGTTTATTTAATTTAATAAATCTGTTTTATTTATTTGAGGAGCCATTCAAAATCTTTCTCTCTCAACCTTCCTTTAGGGCTGCCACAGCAGAATAATCTACACAGTCATTTGGTAGAGAGGTAAGCTCATGCATTTGAGTGCGGGGGCACACAATAAATTGGTAATATTTAATAATAGGGGCTTTCACACTGGATAAAGGAAGTTCAGGAACTTAGTTAGTGAAACTAGCCAGCAAGCCAGGTTCCACCCGAAAACTAATTTATTTTCCTCGTTGCAATCGCACCATCACTATAAGCAACTCTGAAGCAGCAAAAAGTAGGACTTAAATAAACATATAGCCTCTTTCACACTGTAAATTACCAGAAAATTACCAAAACAACTTGATCTGTAATTTAAATAAAATACACTGTTCATACAAAGCAGAATTCCAGCATGGAATTGGTAGTTTTTCTGGAACACGTTTTATTGTTTTTTTTTTTTTTTCTTTAAAGGGCTGATTACACATGATCTCTTCATGGCAATTTACTAGTAATTTTCTGCAAAAGTTTGTATATCTGAAAGGGGCTATTGACAGTTTGTAGCTACATTTTGAAGGCTGAGAAATAAACAAAATGACAAAAGGCAGCAGTTAAAGGCAGCTAACTAATAAGCTACAAATGTGTATACTTTGTAACACTTTTAATGGAAGTGTTTTCTGTGACATGTCTTCACCCACTTACATCACTGTGGGTCCTCTATTGCTGGATTGTATCCTGCTCTGAAGAACATCAAAAATTATGTTTCTAGTCCTGTATTGCAAAAATAAAGGTAGACAAGCTGTCACTCCGGCAGTACCTTTTCAACAGGTACACATTTGTACATAACGTTTCTCTAGTTATACATATTAATAGTCAAACGTTCATTCATTCATTAATTTTCCTTCGGCTTAGCTTCTATTTCAGAGGTCACCACAGCAGAATAAAATGCCAACTATTCCGGCACATGTTTTACACAGCAGATGTCCTTCCAGCTGCAACCCTGTACTGGGAAACACCTATACACACTCATTCACACACAGTCAATTTAGTTTATCCAAATCACCTAGACCATGTCTTTGGAGTGTGGGAGAAACTGGAGCACCCGGAGGAAACCCACTCCAACACACAAACTTGAACTCAAAACTCAGACTCAAACCAGCAACCTTCTTGCTGTGAAAGGACAGTGTTAACCACTGAGCCACCAGTACTGAAACATGCCTTTTGAAATTTTTAGATACTAATATGTGTTTATACTGGTACGAACTGCCTGATGGTCAAAGCATCATTATGTCAAAAAAAGAGCAAGACTGTAAAGGTTTAAGATACTATTTGGGCCATTCAGTGTTCCATATTTTAGGGGTCCATCGCTGTGCCCTAATTCCAACCATGACTTTTCTCCTTCCATAGTGCCAGGAGTGCATTCATCCTATGGCATCTATGTTTATCAGGTCTTCGCTAGTAGGGTTGGACATCTTGATCAAATTGCATTTGCATGGATGGAACAAAATACAATAATACTGAAAAATAAAAACATGATCTTTAACATTATAAATTTTACTGTTGTTGATGTAGTATGGTTTCTGTCATTTTCTGACCCTATTGTGAAAATTGTTTTGATTGATTTTCTCACTTACCTTACCTCATGTGCTGCTGGGCCCACTTCCTGATTGATGTTTGCTCCGCCCACTGAGGTGATGGCAGACCAACGAGGGTATGAAATTTGGATTGTGTTTCATATACGATTCATTATCCTGCAACTTTTAAACAAAAGTACTTTTGGAGTAACCAATTTGAGAATATCATTTAGAACTTGATGTGGATTTATAACAACCAATATTGTGTCTCTCATAAAGTCTGTGAAATCTTTAAAATTATACATAAAATATATTCAACCAACCAGTTTCTCAAGAAATATAAAGTTAATCTTTCAGAGTCCTGTGTTTATGCGGAATGGATATTGAGACTTATGCTATTGTTTTTTTGTTTTTTTTTTGATTGTCTTTATGTTAAATAATTCTGGTTTGATGTTGAATTTCTATTTAATAAACTGAGTGGTCATAGAATTAACATAAAGAAAAGAGATGCCATATTTTACGTAGATACAACAAGATATATATAAGAATCTCCTGTTTATGTTAAATCTTTTGATATTATTAAGCAAGTTTCATATACACAAGTGTAAATGGTCAGAAAGAAAACCTAACATCTCCCATTTCTAGGCTGATTTAAAAATGTTTTTAAAAGCTCTTAAAGGACTTTTAAGTCAAAAAGCAACCAGAACTGAATATCATTCAAAATCTAAAATCCACTTCTCTATGGTAATTGTTATGTATACCCGCTCTTTTTCTTTCTTTCCTTCTTTTGTAAATTTACTTACATATGTTTTGCTAATATTTGAAAATCCTATTGTAATGTTTATTATGCATTTGATTGGAAATGTTCAGCCAATATAATTAAAAAAATACTGTTTCAAGAAAATAAACTCTGTATAGGCATACTGTCCCATTTACTTACACCGCAATCAACCCTAAAGGGGTGGTTCACCTAAAAATAGAATTTACTCATCCTTGATATGATCCAAACAGTTTTTTTCTTTTTCCTACTGTTGTTTGAACACAATAAAAACATATTTTGAGGAATGTTGGAAACCTGCATTGACTTCCATGGTATTTGTTTTTCCTACTATGCATGTGGTTACAGGTTTCTCATATTCTTTAAAATATCTTTTTTTTTTTATCTGTTTTTAACAAGGTTGAGTAAATGATGACAGAATTTTCATTTTTGGGTAAACTACTCCCTCATTTCTGCTACTTTAAAAAAAATCAGATGGTTGCCATTTTACTCATGACTCTTCATGGCATTAAGCTTTATGACGTAGCCAGGGGATTTACTAGACTGTCTTATTTTACCACTCATAACAGCGGTGTCTAATCCAAATAGTCGCTTGAATTTTTGTTTGAGAATCACCCTTTGAGCCTGCGCATATGATTATGCTAGCATGCTAATTAGCCACACTCTGACCCCTTGCATTTCCCCCATTAAAATCTAGGTCAATTCTCGAATTCATGTGCCTTATAATCCAATCTTTCTTTTTTCTCCCTATTTCTCACTAAAGTTGGACTAAAGCGGCCTGTTGAAGTCTAAGCCTTTCCTTTTGATAAAGACAAGCAGCGACAAAAAAAGTGATGACAACACTCCGAGGTCTAAGCTCTTAAAAAGTCCTTGATAAATCCTTATGAATATTGTCATAAGGGTGGTGGTGAGTGTGGGGCAAAGTGATTCCTGCCAAGAATGCAGAATATCTAAGCAAGGAGGAAGAAAGACCTAAATAGTGTGTGAAGAGCAGCCAGGGTTCTTATTACGGCGTAAAATGATGGGGGAAGCAGTTTTGCAATGAGTCAGTGAGGACAAAGAGTCTTAATTAGGTGAGCTCCCTTTGGACTCGGTCGTAAACCACAGCCTCAATCCGAACTTGATGCACTCAGAGGGATCCTGGTTTCTCAAGGACAAAAACTACAGGCCTTGCAAAAGCGAATTCATTGTTGTTTGAGATCATTACAGCACAATTTACATGAGAAAATGCAGTCGAGCAATGAAAGTCCTCAGCATCCCTCATCCAACTGTGATGTAATGGTGGGATGGGGTGGCAAGCCAGAGGGAGCAGGGAGAGCCAGCTGTTTCTTTGCTATGGACATCTGGGCATCAGTGCTGTGGGGCAGTGCAGCTGAACTTGACAGAGGAAGGTAAATCCTTCTGATACCACCTTCATCAGTCCCATCATCCCTCATTACAATAAAGCTGCTGTCAGAATTTGAGCTAATTAGTGCTTCTTGAAAAATAAAGGCCTTTAGTGGAAAATTATTCACATATTTCCTGACATATGCTGGTCAAACTCATTTATGGAATAGAGGTAATACGCCAGCACACGTGTTTTGACAAAAGCACAAGCTGAGATTAAGTGTGGAGCATTCCAACTTCATCCTGAATCTACCTTTTCCCCTCCAGAGGAGCCTTGTGAACGTACAACACTAATTAAGGTATATACAGCATTCATTATCGACCAAGCACCTGAAGGCCAGGAATTTTGCTGTGTCAGGAGAGAACGCACAAGGCTGCCATTGATCTGCTTCCTGCTTTGCAGCACTGACTTCATTGGAAATATTAGAGGTCATCCACAAAAAAAAAAAAAAATTAATAAATAAATAAAGACCACCTATCTTTTCAACAGCCATTTTTATGGCATTCATACAATGTTAACTTTACATCTTACGGTAGGTAGGTGTTATTCCAAGTCTTTGCAAAAATTTGAAGCAGGGTTTCTGCAGGTTTCTTTAAGTTAAATTTAAGACATTACGACTTAACCATTAGACTTGTACAAGGCTATATGCCAAGGATTCTTTTCCCGAATATCTTTTGGAAAATTCACTTGACCCATCAAAATATAACTCGCCTGACAACTTAATCAGGGTACTCCCAGGATCCTCCAAACTAAGTTCAAGGCTATTAAAAACTTTAATACTATTTCAAATTAAATTCAATGCCAACTTCGTACCCATTCCAACAGATGAGGGGAAAAATGTCAAATCTGTTTACATTTTAAACCCTTAAAAAAAAAAATAACTGTACAAGTGGGCTACTTGAATTAAATAAAACAAATTTTAAACTAAAAGTTAAGGTTTAATACATGCACAACAGTGTGGTCATCCACCTAGTGGGGGACATGAAGGTCCAACTGCTTTGTCATCTTAAGACTCGTCAAACATGACCACAAACCATTGGTCTTTGAGGACCCACATAATCTCTGCCCGCAAAGTTGGTGTTGAGTAGGGCTTCATCTAACGATTATTTTAATGATCGATTAATCTGTAGATAATTTAGTTATTTTTACCGGTGAGTTTAAAAGATTCTATCTGGCCCGGAAGTCAGTTTTTTTTTTTTTTTAAAGAACATTCACCTTAATGTTTCCATGGCGACGCATGTTTGTCACATGACACTACACAGCCACAACAGCAATGTATGACAAATGTCTCCCTTATTTTTTTTCCATTTTAATTTAACATTTACACGCTTGTTCATGTCATCAACTACATGATATTCCAATTCACAAACAAGTAATCGTGATCTATAAAGCAAGATGGACGCTGCCATGCAGGGCCGTGCATAGGGGGGTGGCTAGAGCCACTGCCCTCATTGGCTGAGGTGCCCCTCCTCAGGAGATAACCCACCCCCCTTTTCCCCCTTTAAAAGCTGCTCTGGATTTAGGATTTAAAAAAAAAAAAACAATTAAAAAAATACAAGTCATGAACTTGGTTTTTGTTTTTATTAAACTCCGCAGTACTGCATGAAACCAGGCAAAACAGGAGCAGAACACAATTAGGCCATCTCTTCCTTGGCCAGGCGGTCTTTCTTGAGGGGTCCCTGTCAGAGAAAAAGGAGAAAACTGGTCACCAAGAGATCTAACTCACTCATTTAACTAATAAAACCAGAAGAGGAATGTCATCAGAGAGTGAACAGGGAGAAAGCACAAATGAGGCACCACTCCCCTGCCTCACTGAGTTTATTAATCTTGCACTGGAATGGAACCCAAATCTCAGACTGGTAGGCTGAAACAGGTTACGAACAGTGCACTGACCTGCACAGGACCAATGTGTTCCGCATTCTTTAGTCGCGCCACAATAAGCAATTACAAGCTCAATGCCAACTGAGCAGAGTGATGAAGCTATTGAGTCAGCAGATCTGTTGAGAACCTTAAGCTAAAGTCATCACTTTGGACCAGCTGCAAATAACCAAGTAAATGCAGCGTCACACAAGAGGCCCATAACCTCTACGCGACCGGAGGCTTAATGCTACCAATTTAAACTTCAGACATTACTCCAAGCAGCAGCTATGCACTCACTGAACTCGGTTTAATTAACTAATACGTTCAGGGTTTGTCTGTTTGCGATAGGTCACAGGACATGTGCAGAGAAGCCATTGTGTCTCTTAAGCACTCATCCACTCACCATGAAGTTCTTCTTCTCTTCGATGGTCTGGAAACGTCCATGACCAAACTTGGAGGTGGTGTCGATGAACTTCAGGTCGATCTTCTCCTGAGCACGACGGCTGGTCTGGACCAGTAGAGATTTGCGCAGAGTCAAAACCCTCTTCTTGGTTCCGACCACACAGCCTTTCAGCATGAGGAAGTCATTCGTCACCTCACCATAATGCACAAAGCCACCCTAAAATAAAAAAGGCATCAGTATTAATGCATGCACAAACATAATTTATCAAATTCACAATAGGGAGACAACAGCACACTCACCAGAGGGTTGATGCTCTTGTTGGACAGATCATAATCAGTAGAGGCGTTGTTCTTGACAAGTTTTCCGTCCTTGTTATGATAGCCCACACCAATCTTGTAGATCTAAAGGTGAACAAAAGCATGCATGAGGCAAGACTGCAACAAAACGTCCACAAACGTATGCCATGAACATTTGAGTGACTTTCTGAAGCATTACCTTTTTGTTGATTTCTGTGCGGTGGTGGTAGCCCTTCTGTCCAGCACGAGCCACAGAGAAAGCCACACGGGCAGGATGCCAGGCTCCAATACAAGCCACCTTACGCAGACCACGATGGGTCTTGCGGGGCAGCTTCTTTGTGTGCCAACGGCTAGTCACACCTACAGAAACACATCTTTGATCAGAAAAGTATTCAAGTTTGCATTTGCTTCTAAAAAAGGGCAAGTGTGCTGTCAGAAGGAAGGCAGCATGGGAAATTTCCTCATGCGTTTCGGGCGCCATGCCTGACGCGGTTAATCCATGTTTTTCATCATTACATGCACGACGCTAAAGTAAACACTTCAAAAGCGGGAAAAGAGAAAGCAGTCCACCTACCCTTGCATCCATGTCCCTTGGTAACACCAATAACGTCAATCATCTCATCCTGAGAGAAGACATTAGCAATGGGAATGGACTGCTCAAGCTTCTCTCTGGCCCAGTCAACCTTATCGGAGATGGTGCCTCCGTTCAGCTGGATCTCCATCAAGTGAGACTTCTTCTGTCTGTGGGGCAGCAGGCGCATCTGAGGAAAAAAGGAAAATCATGCAATGGATTAAATTTAAAAATTAAATCATTTTAAACAATTACGGAGTTAAAATGAGCAGTTTAAGCTCACCTGAGTGTGGGCAATGATGCGAATGATCTGGCAGTACTTCTTCATGGAGGAAAAGTCTTTCTCCAGCTGCTTCTTGCCCTCTTCATCTTGCCACCTCTTGCAGTACTTGGTAAAGGCCTTCTTCTTGGACTTATACCTGAAGGTGGTAGATGAGGGCAGGGGAGAACAAGAGGTTGGCACACAGTTCCTTCATAGCCCAGTGGGCCAGTGGAAGGAGACTGGGCACGGCTGCTTGCCCATCCTCATAAAAAAAAAGGGGAGGCATCGACAGCACTAGGTCATTTTGGCTCATGGCACGGTTTCTAAGGAGCCCTTTCCACCGGCCAGCGGAGCCCGGAGCTCATCAGGGCACGAGGCACCTGAGCGGAGCTGCACCATACCGACAAATTAGACTGGCTCAGAAAAAAACAACATTGTTTAATCTGGCCAGCTACCACCAGCTCCAGACTAAATATGCATGCACTGCGACCAGAAGTTGTTTAACTTACCAGTTCTTGTAGAAGCGACGCTTGCACTCATCACTGATGTGCTCAGCAAAGATGGTCTTGAATGAGCGCAGACCACGAGGGGTCATGACGTATCCAACAACACCCACCACAATCATGGGAGGAGTCTCCACAACGGTCACTGCCTCCACCACCTCCTTTTTGTTGACCTCTGAATGGGTTTAAAAAAAACAAAACTTTAAATTCTGCAATAAAAAAAAGTTTTATACAACCAGACTGATCAAAGATATTTTTAAAGTTATGCAACTGCTCTCAGTACTCGACATTCAGCAAGGGCTCATGGCCCAAATATGTCCGCCCGTCGAGAGTATCATCAATGGCAGACATAAAATTTCAGCATGCAAGAACTGAAGGGGTCACTCACTTGAGCCAGGTCTGTCGACCTCACGGACTATGTGGGTCATGCCAGCCTTGTAGCCAAGGAAAGCAGTCAGGTGAACAGGCTTGCTGGGATCATCTTTGGGAAAACTCTTCACCTTGCCACGATGGCGTTTGCACCTCTTGCGGGGCAGGAAACCCAGAGAGCCGTGGCGTGGGGCCGAAAATTTACGGTGAGACTAAAAGAGGGAAATGTAAATAAATTATAATGCTTCACAAAGGAGTGAATGAGATGCATGCAAATGTTAACCTTGCCAAAAAAAAAAAAACATGTAAAAAAGTTTTTGCAAGCATGTATTTTACAGTACGTAGTAAAAGAAAAAAAACTCAATATTTGTTAATGTTTTAAAATATTTATATTTGTTTTACCAAAATAAAGCAAAAGTGCCAATTTCACATTCTTCACATCCATAATGGTGTCATCTCCATAACTGCATAGCTTTATCCTCATGAATGCATTAAGTCAACTAAAATTAATTGTTTCTTCTATAGTGCGCAGACCCATCCTTTAGCATTATTTTGGGTTGTGCAATTAGCAGAATTTTTACAAAGTATGTTGTAACGTTTTTTAATCGCCTATAACACGTTTAATTTCCTCATTTAAATAACATTTAAAAACTCACAAATTTAACATTTTCTGACCCTGTAACTCTGTGGTTTGTCGATTTGGAAAGCATAAATTCTTGTAAGGTTTCAATAGAGTTAATTTCTGTTAAGTTTATTTTGAGATTTTACTGCAAATATATATTTAACAAATTGAACTAACGTTAAAACTCAAAACATTCCTTAACTTAAAAAACCTTATTTACCGTTATTGCAATTCACAACTTCACTCAGAAAAAAAAAACCATTGTACACAAAACTGTATCGCATATATGACTTTAAAATTACCATGAGAACGTTAAATACAAAAATACATATATAAAAGACACGGTTACTTTAACTTCTGGCTAATAAAACCGAGGCCTGACTCGCCGGCTGCCGCACAACGTGTGGAGACCGTGGCCATTACAAACACTTACAAAAAAAATTCTTTATTATTTAAGTAACAATCTTAGATTTCAGTTTTGAGATTAACAAAACCTTCAGTCGTGTATACTTGTTTTTAAGCCTAATTTAGACAAGAATGTTGCCATTTCCTCATACAGCCGAAAACCCGTGCGCCATGCGTAAAACCCTCTTACAACCTGCAATAAACATAATAAAACGCTTATCTGGCTTTAATAAATACAACACAAACTGGGATGTATCTGTAAAAAGTACGATGCGTTTGATTTTGATCGGGTTGTAAGTAAAAGCCGCACACTCACCATTTCGTCTCCTGTCCGATTAAAAGAGGGCGAAAGGAATGCGGCGCTTCCTTATAAAGCTGGAAGCACGTTCGACGTGTATGCGTCACAACTTGTGTCTTTCGCACAGACGTTATGATCCTCCAGTGGCGGCGTCGCCCTCTATGGGAGAGTAGTAATGAATTGGACTCCACACGTGGCTGAAGTATGTTGAAAGTGTGTAAAAAATCTCAATAGTTTTTAAATTATTTTAATCTTGATGTTTATTACTATCATTATCGGACGGTGTACGTGACTATCTAAAACAGTTTGCAAGCAGAATCAGTAACACATGAAGGGGAGTTAAAGGGATTGCTCACTTAAAACTATTTACTCAACCACATGATATCACTTTTTTAGGAGTTTATTTATTCTGTTGAACACGAAACAAGATAATTCCAAGAACACTGAAAAACCTGTAAAACTGACATCCATGGTAGTAAAATCAAATACCATGTGATTCAATGGTTACAGGTTTCCAACTCTGTTCAAAATATCTTTTGTGTTCAAAAGAAGCGAATAACTCACAAAACATTTGAAACCGGTAAAGGGGGAGTAATTGATAACTGAATTAAATTTTTTTGGGATGAACTATCCATTTAATTACAACTTTTATTTACTTCTACTGATTTTTGTTATATGTATCAGAAACTTCTGAGTAACGTAATTTCGATTCTTTATATGTCCTGTACATATGGCTGAATTGACAATAAAGCTGGCTTTGACTTAGAACTTTCAACAAGCACAGCCTCAGGTATTAAAAATTATTTTTTTAGACCGATTGTATGCCTGAAAATATTATAGAAGTCAATAGTTACTGGCCTTTAAATTTCATTGAAAAAATTTCTTCGTTTGGGTTTAATAGAAGCAAATAACTCAAAGGTTTGAAACATGTAAAGGGTGAGTAATTGATGACTGAATTAATTTTTAGGTGCTCTCTCTCTCTCTCTCTAACAACAACTTTTTTTTTTACTTCTACTGATTTTCATGTAATAATTATTATAAACATTCAGCAAGCACAGTCTCAGGCATAATAAATATTTCTTCAGGCACATTCAATCTCTATTATTTTACTGTTCATAAGCTACTCAACCACTCAAATAAAAAAAGAAAATACTCTCTTGTGTTGCTACGTGTTATGTACCATTAAATACCTTTTGTTATCAGAAGCACAGCAAAGCAAGCAGCCTGTTACTGAGATATATTTTTACCATTTAAAATAATGCATCAGTGTAAATGTGGGTAAAAATGTGATTTATTTTTTTAGGATGCCAAAAGCTGAATTCAACAAGCTACTCTGGTCTTTAGTGTCACAAAACCCATCAGAAAGCTTTCTAATATGCTGATTTGCATTTGGCATATCGATTAATTAATAAACAACTTTTTATTTTATTGATGATTTAGTAAAATGTAGAAGTAATAATAAATACACTCTGAGAATGTATTTCACTAACACTAATATTTTTCACTAACTAATAAAGTTAAATAAAAAATAAAAACCTATAACTCCACAGCATTAACAATAAACTAAGAAAGGACTTTTTATATATATTTTATTAGACAAAACATGAGAACTGTCTAGTCATTTCAAGTCAGCAGTGTGTTTTACATCAGTAGGTAGGTATCGCTTAATCTGAACTAAATGCAGTGAACATGTATAGTTAAAGACAAGAGATCCATTCATTAGCACATCCCTTGCCACAAAATAACAATAATAATAATTATAATAATAAAATTATTATTATTAATAATAAAGTGTTTTACATTCTCAATGCACCAAACAAAACTTAAAAAAAAAGTTCTAGTGACTTTCAGAGTCTAATGTCCCCACAAAGGACAAAGACTCCAATTTAAAAGAATCAAATAACAAACACAAAAAGGAACAATTAAATATCTGATTTTTGAATGAAATGTACTCTGAATCCCCTGCTGAAGTAGTAGCTGATGCATTCCTCCTGGGTTTTCTTCATCTTGAACAGCAGAGGGCAGAGCTGAGTCTTTAGTAAAAGGGAACCCATGCACTGCAGATACAACATCTTCATGTCCAACCGGCAGCCATTTCGTTGAGTGGGGAGGTAGTGATTCTGCCAGCATGCTTTGGTTTTGTTCCCCAAGGCATCACAGGGTTTGGAGGAAAACTGTGTGTTTACTTGATGCATCATAACTAAAGTCCGTGATCTCAGATGCATCAAACGTATTAAGTCAACTCTCACAGCTTTTATGTCTTTGTGCCAGTCAGTGGGCACTTCACCCAACAACTTAAGATTTTGGAGACTCTTCACCAACAGTGTTTGCAGTAGTTTGACAAGGAGTCCCACTCAGTTTCCTCGGCCTAGTTTTTGGACAAACCGCAGATCCTTTTGCCCAGCTCAAAGTCCACACCTCGCCTGATGCAGATTACGCTCTTGAAAGAATGTCTTCCCAAACTCGTAAGTGCTGATCATGACTGCACATGCTGGAGCTACTTTGATCACTCTTGGAAGAAAACCTATAAAAAAAAAATTAATTAATTAACTGAGTGTATATAATATTGTTTCATTGATAAAAAAAAAAAAGATTTAAACTGTAGTGAGTTATTTACGACGACTTTTATGACTACTACTACTACTACAACAACTAGTAGTATGATGACGACTATTACGAATACTACTATGATGATGACTATGACAATGACTACTAGTACTACAACGGCGACTTTGAAGATGACGACTACTACTACTACTACTACAATGACGATTATTAATTAACTTAGAGTATATAACAGGGGTCACCAAACTTGTTCCTGGAGGGCCGGTGTCCTGCAGATTTTAGCTCCAACCCTAATCAAACACACCTGAACAAGCTAATCAAGGTCTTACTAGATATACTTGAAACACCCAGGCAGGTGTATTGAGGCAAGTTAGAGCTAAAACCTGCGGGGACACCGGCCCTCCTGGACCGAGATTGGTGACCCCTGGTATATAATATAATTTTATATATGAAAAAAAATGTAAATAAAAAGTCTATGAAAAAAGTTTATTTATGACAATGATTACGACAACTATTACAATGACTACTATGATGAAGACTACAACAACTACTACTACTACTACAAGTACCACGACGACTACGATAACAATTACAATGACTACTACTATGATGGCTATTAATTAATTCATTAATTTACTAAGTGTATATAATAGTTTCATATATGAAAAAAAAGATTTAAACTGTTGCAAGTTATTTACAATTTCTACGACAACTACTACTCCAATGACGACTACTATTACGATTACTACTACGATGATGACTATGACAACGATTACTACTATTAGTACTACTACGATGACGACAACCACCAGCAGAGGGCAGAGCTGAGTCTTTAGTAAAAGATTTGTTTGTTAAAAGGTTTGTTTGCATGTATGAAATAAATCTTTACATTCAAAATACCTAAACTTAAATCATAATCCACAAGGAGTGATTGAATTCAGGATGGTTTGAAAAGATCTGCCCAAATAAAACTTGTATCACTTGAGCAAAATAGAGTAATATTTATGGTTGTTAAACAATAACACAAAAGTCCTGCTTCTAAAGGTGTAATAAATATATTGTATGAGTTTGCTCACTTATTTTATTCTCAATTAAAACAATACGTAACATTTACAAAACATCTAACGCAAACTGACCATATTCCATTCACAACGATATTCCGTAAAGATTACCTTTTAACGCCAATCTCTGAACAAATACTTACAAGTCATAGGCAAGCTATATATCTGTGTTATCTTTATTTCAACCCCAAGCACAACAAAGACCTTCCTACTAGATGTTTCTGAGAAAATTATGTAAGTTTGCTACGTCCACCTAATGCGCTTAAAAATAGACAGTGGGCAAGCTTAAGGTGCCAGTGTCGCCTGAGAGGGGAGACATTTAAAGGAACGACAACATACATTTGCATTTAATTTATGCATCACACAGTATTACTGTCTTTATGAAGTGAACATTATGTTATCACAAATTGTTAAATGATCTTTGATTGAATAAATGCTTTGAAATGGGGATATTTAAACATCAGTTGTGAGTGAATGACAGCTTGGTGCAACTCTCCGCTAGAGAGAGCCTGAGAGACACGCTGCAAACGCTGTTTGGATAATCCTTGTGCTGTAATAATGTTTATATTCATAAAAGGTCAGTCAAGTTAACGGTAATTTGCATTAATTTAATGTTTTAATATTTTCAATTGTCATGCTGTAAAAAAATAAGCGCGATCTAAAAATGTAATTATTATGAAGCTAATTCATTTCAAACTTTCATAAAAGAGTCATTAAACATATTGTTAACTTCAAGTTAAACACAATAATAGGATATTCTTATGTTGGCTTTTAATAAGATTTTAAACAATGCTCATCTTTGCCATTTTTTATTTATTTAACTATTAAATAAATATATATATATACACACACACACACACACACACACACACACACACACACACACACACACACACACACATATATATATATAAATTCATATAAAGGTTTTAGAATGCACTTAAAATACAATTTTTTTTAGTAATGGCACACCACTTTACTGCATATTTATTCAAAAATGTTTTTAAAAAAATCAAAATACAGTTTCAGCCTCTGACAGAAGAGGGCGCTTAATTCATCAACAGCAGATCAATAAGCAGTGGCTCGGCACAAATGTGCTTGGATTTATTGACTGTAAACTGCTATAAAACAGGGCCTATGAAAAGTGCCATGGATTTAAAAGCTGCAGTGCTCACAAATAAATAATAAGCTCATTGAATTTTTATTCATTACATTATGCCATATAATATGCACAAATTTTCAGTCACTAAACTTGATTAACTTTTTTTATACGATTATTTTTCTGACATTTTATAGTCTTGGATTTAAACTGAAATTGAGCCTTATCACTATAAGACTTCTTATCTTTTGACTGTCTTCGACAGGCTTCTTTGAACTGATCTCAATCTCTAGAAAGCAACTGTGACATCACTGTTACAAGACATAGGATCTCACCTGCAAACAAGCCCTTGTATCCCATGTCAATCCAGATATTCCTCATCATGTTCCATGTGGAGGACGGTTTCTTCATGGACACTGCTGAAAAGGTCAAAACGTCACGAAATGCAATGCCCGATCAATTTAATTATCCCTGGCTAAAATAACGAGCTCTGAATTGTTTTAAAAGAGAGCTGTTGCCCAATGACATCACATGCTGCTCAGCATGCAGGTTGTGTTACAGCAATGTGTTAACAGGTCAAACTAGAGAAGGTGCTTTACCTCCGAGAGCCTCCATTTCTCCTAACTGGATCTGCCGGCGTGTTTTCACCACATCAAACGGCAGGGTCAGAACTGCGGCTATCTGACAAAAGAAAATTCATATTCTGATTAGAAAGGGGAAAGTGAGTGATTTTGTATGTATACATCTCAATTTCTTCTCAATTTCGTCTTTCGGATGAGACATTAAACCGAGGTCCTGACTCTCTGTGGTCATTAAAAATCCCATGGCACTTCTCGTGAAAGAGCAGGGGTGTAACCCCGGTGTCCTGGCCAAAGTCCCTCTATCGGCCCTTACGGTCATGGCCTCCTAATCATTCCCTTCCACCGAACTGGCTCGATCACTGTCTCTCCACTCCACCAACAGCTGGTGTGTGGTGAGCACACTGGCGCCGTTGTCCTGTGGCTGCCGTCACATCATCCAAGTGGATGCTGCACACTGGTGGTGGTGTGGAGAGACCCCCTTCATGATTGTAAAGCGCTTTGGGTGTATGGCCATACACAATAAATGCGCTATATAAATACACATTACATTACATTCATATATCAATATACCTAATCAGTTCTATTATCAGTGAAAAATGAAGTGTAGTTATAAGTAGGCCCATATGGAATTCGTGCCCTCAAAAATTGCAGGGAAAAAGGGATTAACAAATTGTTGAGTCAATCAATTGATTGTATTATTTTTGTAGGTGTGAATATATATATATATATATATATATATATATATATATATATATATTTATTTATTTATTTATTTATATTTCAGTTATGTTACTGAAAAATATACAAAATGTGTTTAGATGTTCATTTTATTTATGTACATTTATGTTTATATGTTTTAGTGGATATATTATATAAGAGACCTGCTGTGGCTTTGCTTGTCAAACAAGTGCTTGTAATTGTGCATTTGCATTGTAAACCTTGAGTAAAAGTTAAATCTGGTTTATTTTATTTGTTGTGTTTTCAGCACCAATACGATCAAAATCATTTCACATAAACTGGCAGATATTTCACAAAACCGTGTATAAAAATAGCACACAAAAAATAAAACAAAATCAGGAGATCCTCTTTGGCCCAAGACTCTTTAATAAAAACTCGTGTTTTATGTAGTTAATAAAATAAAAACAACACACAAACTGCAACTAAAACTAAAAAATATCTATTTCACTCCTAACCTACATTAATCTGGAACAGAAGTCGACCCAGCGTTTGCTCCGATATAAAAAGCCCTTATTGTTCATCAATCAGGCCAGATAAGATATCACGCTCTGTTCACGTTGTATTATCTTTTGTCTCAGCGCAGCCTTATGTAACCTTTTATAAGCTCATTTTAATTTACATCCATTTGGTTCCTTCTTTTAAGGCAAGGTGCTCTACATGAATAAAGTTTTTTTCTTTTAATGATGGGAATCTGGCTGGTTTGGGCATCTCTTTTGATCACTACATAATTACAGAAAAAAAAGTTTTGTTGAATTAAAGAATTTATAAATCAAACCAAATTATGTACAAACATATTACACAGTAAAACCGATTAATAGACAGATAGACAGATAGGAGCAACAGAAAGACAGACAGATAGAACGATAGATAGAATGATTGAAAAACAGATAGACAGAACGATAGACAGATAGAAGGACAGACAGATAGATATATAGAACAATGAAAAGAAAGATGTATAGATAGATCGATAGACGGACAGAAGGACAGAATGATAGACAACTATAGAACGATAAAGCGATAAACGGATAGAACGATAGACCAATAGAATGACAGAATGATTGACTGATAGAACGATAGACAGACAATGATAGAATGAGAGACGGAAAGAACAATAAACTGAAAGAACGATAGACAACAATAGAACGACAGAATGATAGACGGACAGAATGACAGGATGATAGACAACGATAGACGGATAGAACAACAAACAGATAGAATGATAAAACAATAGACAACGATAGAATAGATGGTCAGAACGAGACAGATAGACAACGATAGAACAATAGACAACAATATAGACAGAGACAGAATGATGTACAGAAAGACAGAACAATAGAAAAAAATAGAAAACAATAGACAGATAGATAGAATAACAATGATAGACAGAACGACAGACAGACAGAATGATACAGACAGATAGATAAAAATGATCACCAGATGGTCAAAATGACAGAACGACAGACAGACATAGACCTAAGTTTAGTTTATGCTACTGAACTTGACATTTACAGCTCAGTGCAAAAACATGAATTTGAATTGAAATCAGTGAATAAAAATGGATAAATTGTGACAAAATAAACAAGTGTATATGAAAACTCAGAAAGCCAAAAATCTCAAAATAGACAGTTGAATGAAAAAAAAAAAAAAAAAAAAAAAAAAACAGTATTGGTGCCTTCAGAGTCTAGACCTAAAATTAGGTCATCAATCATATGTGGCTGTTTTAAAGTATACTCACTGCTCCAGAGACGGCCCCGGCTGTAAAACTGATGGTGAATGAGGCCTGCGGCGTCCTGTAGTGTTCACACAGCTGCGCCTTCACTAGCTCATAGTTGAACCAGTACAGGGCTGCAGAACAACACAAACAGTCAAACACCGCATCAGCAGGAACATCACGCTGCCAGAGAGTGCGCGGGTCACTGACCAGAAAAGGGCACGTCCCGTAGGACAGTGGGTCCCCAGCCCCTCCACAAAGATAACCAGCCGTCCTGAGCCACAGACGAGCGGATACACACCATCAGCTCGCTGTACTGCAGACGGCGGGACTGCATCTTAGTCCGAACCAACTCCAGAGGGCTGATCACAGACACCGCTCCCACTGACAGACATACACAAGTCAATATAATCTGCCAGAGATCACAGCACAGCAGCAACAATCTGACAGAACACTGGGAAAACTACTCCAAAACTGCATGCATGAGTGGATATTCAAATTATGCTTTTCAGTTTAAATTAATCATTAGCAAATCTCCACATATTCATTCATAGAACATTTATTTGATATAAAATATGATAAATTATTATTATTATCATTATTAATTCATTTTCTTTTCGGCTTATTCCCTTTATTAATCTGGGGTCACGAAATGAACTGCCAACTTATCCTGCATATGTTCTATGCAGGGGATGCCCTTCCAGCCACAATCAAACACTGGTAAACACCCATACACTCTCATTTAGACATACACTATGAATACTTTAGTTTATTCAATTCACCTGTACCGCATGTCTTGAGACTTGTGGGGGAAACCGGAGCACCTGGAGGAAACCCACACTAACATAAGGAGAACATGCAAACTCCACTCAGAAATGCCAACTGACCCAGCTGAAGCTCGAACCAGTGACCTTTTTGCTGTGAGGCGACCCACAGCACCACCCTATTATTATTATTATTATTATTAATTAACTTTATCATTTATTCTGTACTGTTCAAATATTTGGGGTTGGAAGGATTTTTTGGAAAAGCTCATACTGTCAGCGCACCACTGAAATGATTAAAATAAATGTCCTTACTGTTGCCATTATATATATATATATATATATATATATATATAAAAAAAAAAAAAAGAGTTCCAGAACTTATTCCATTAAAGAAAAGTTCTATCTCTGCATAAAATACACTGAAAAATAAATAAATAAAAAAATCAGCACTTGAGTCTTTCAACAATAATAATAATAATAATACTAATGGTGGTGGTGGTCATCGTAACAATGACAATGGGCGTCACTGTGGCGCCGTGGGTAGCACGATTGCCAATTAAAATTAAATTTTCCATAGTGTATGTGTGTGAATGAGTGTGTATGGATGTTTGCCAGTGATGGGTTGCAGCTGGAAGGGCATCCGCTAAGTAAAACACGATAAGTTGGTGGTTCATTCCGCTGTGGCGACCCCAGATTAATAAAGAGACTAAGCTGAAAAGAAAATGATTAACAACGATGAGCATCAAATAAGCATAATGACATGATTTCTGAGTGATTAATGATTACTGTAAGTTCAGCATTGCCATCACCAATATAAATGAAATATTTATCATTTAAAATACGATAAGATAAAATAAGGTTTTACATTTTCAAATTTCACAAAAGTATGATCTTATAAAATGAACAAATCTTAGACAAAAGAGATTTCAAAACCAAACAAAAACATTTTGCACAATAGTTTGAATTGCGATATAAGCAACATTATAATATATACAGTGCTCAGCATATATAAATACACCTCTTACAAATCTATCTTTAAAATTCATTTTTATTAGGAAGCTATACAATATTATATTTGTGCATATACATTAGATTAGTCAGTACTAAAGCCAAATCTGGAGCTTATATAACAAAATAACTTACGATAACGGTCCAAAAACTAGTACATCTAAAATTATGTTATAGAAAAATATTAAATAAAAATATGAGCAAAAAAAATAAATCAAGAGAACCAAAAAAGACTAATTTAGTTTTTTTTTTAAATATATATTTGCAATATTTTGCTTGAATTTAATTGCATTTTCTTTCAATTTCTGAATATGTTTGGGGACTAAAATGTTATTTTAATACATTTAAATTAATAAATCTGTTTTTTAAAGCACCAAAATACATTGCCTAAATTCACTGAGAAATGGATAAAAATATTCATTTTCAAAATGGGGTGTACTCAATTATGCTGAGCACTGTAGGTCAATACTGATGCTATGGATTATCGGCTATCTATATATTGATATATATTTTAATGAGCGTTAGATGGCAGCAAATCTAAATGTAAAGAAATTGGGAGAAATTACCATGCACAGTTATTTAACTATTATTATAAGCATGTTTTCAGTTAGGGATGCACTTTTTGATCTAAATAACATAGGATACAAAGAGGAGTAAACGCTCACATCTTGCTAATCCTCCAGCTATGAGAGGTATGTGGTCACCATGATAGCCCATGCTGTAACACAGAAAGTCCCGCAACTGGTCATAGCAGGTGAAGTAAATGACTGTAGCAGGAACCGCCATCACCCTACAAATGCAACAACACACCAATCAGCTTTCACAAATCGGCATTAATCACAAATGTATGTCATTTTCAAGGATTCTTAGTATCTGTTGTTTAGTCAGGACATCTGCTAGAGTTACTGACCCCACTAAAAACAGACTGTAAATATAGAATTAATATGTTAATGACTGATCTGAATCAAGTTGACTGTTAACAAAGTCAAAGGGTCATATGCTTACACAGCGGTTTCTGCACCACTGTTCAGTAAGCAGCATGATTACTGGAGTCTAATTCTGAATTAGAAAGAGCTTTATTGCCAAATATGTTTAAGCATACGAGGAATTTGTTTTTGTGACAGAAGTTTTCATAGTGCAACAGAATGACAGTGACAGGACAAAGACACAGATAATTTAAGTCTAAAATAATCCTCAAGTATATCAAACATTGATTATTGCTTTGCTCTGTATTTATTCAAAGGGATTTATTCTAAGTTATAACAGATATCCTCAAGTATATCAAACATTGATAATTTAAAACAAAAGGCACACCTGTACTCAAGGGCTTGAATACTGTATAAAAGGCAGGAGCATACAAACCAGCAGCGCGCTTAACGGAATTCTTTTTACTGAATGTCTTAGCCCCGTTATTCTCAATGGAGATTAAAATAAAGGATTTGGTTTTGTTATTATGATTGTTTTTATTCCTCTTTTGTTTTATTAGTGAACGTGTATTTTATTAATTTTCTTCACTGGAGTGGACATTGGCTTTGTGTGGTAAGGTTTGAATCTAATTTATTCCTTGAACAACATTACAAAAGATGTTCCCAAACAAAACTCTAGCTAAGTAATATAGCCAAGAGCCAAAAGAGAATTCTGGTTTCCTTAATTAATAAGGATATTAAATAAGGAATCCATCACAATAACTGTATGTTCTTAAATAAATAGGTGTATGTGTGAATAAATGTCGTTTGTTTCTCAATTGTGATCAAGTGTTCATAATATGGAACATGATTTTAGGGTGTGTTCACACTTGCTTCTCTCCATTCGTTTGGTCTAAATCGAAAAGTAATACATTTAGTCCTGTTATGAACCCAGTTTTAATAATGCCATATAAAAACTAAAACGAGAACTGGGCAGCACTGAGTTTATAGTAAGTTGGTGGTTTGTTGTTTTGTGGTGACTCCTGGTAAAATAAATGGACTAAGCTGAAGGAAAATGAGCGATTAAATGAATTTTTTAAACAAATGATGTGGTATGAGACAATATGGTTCGTATGCATATATAATAGTAATAGTAAACTAATAATAGTTTGACACGAGTGCATCTGAAATATCAGCGATTACACAACGCAAAAGTTTTTTTTTCTTTTTATTTCACGTTTACATTACATAATAATAATAATAATAATAATAATAATAATAATAATAATAATAATATGCCATTGCCAGTACAAATCAATATTTAAATGCTGGAGAGAAAGCGCATGATTTATAATAAAACTGTAAAGCACTTCATAATATACAGTTAACAAAAACAGTTTGAAGGTTTCTTTTTCTCATTAGATGCTCAAGCAGACACGTTCGGCTGAAAATAGGCTACATTTGTTTAATGCATTTGAATTGTTTTCCTTTGCAATGTTTTTCCTCTGCAAATGTTATACTATTTATATATTATAGATTATTAGACAGGCAAAGGCCTCTAGATTATGCTTATTTTACCAAAATAAAACATGATCATGCCTTGATTTTTAATTATTTAATTAGAACAGTAAGGTCTGACTTTGCTTGGACAAAAGTTTTGTCACTTAACAGAATAGTGTCCAGTATAGAATATAGAGTCATGGTGCAGTGGAAAAATAACTAATATTGTGTTTGACTCCCATAAGCTTGGAGGACTGCATCCATACATCTCTGCAATGACTCGAATAACTTATTATTAAAGTCATCTGGTATGGCAAAGAAAGCGTTCTTGCAGGACTCCCAGAGTTCATCAAGATCCTCTGGATTCATCTTCATGCTCAATAATGTTCATTTCTGGTGACTGGGCTGACTAATCTAAGAGCACCTTGACCTCGTTTGCTTTTCAGGAACTTTGATGTGGAGGCTGAAGTATGAGAAGGAGCGCTTTCCTCCAAAACGTTTTGCCCTCTCCTGTGGTTTGTAACGTAATGGGCAGCACAAATGTCTTGAAACCTCAGGCTGTTGATGTTGCCATCCACTCTGTAGATTTCTCACACGCCCCCATACTGAACGCAACCCCAAACAATGACTTTTCCTTCACCAAACTTTACTTATTTCTCTTAGAATCGTGTGTTTGTGTGGATTCCAATAAGTTTTCTGCAGTATTTGTGATGCAGTTCAACAGATGATTCATCAGAAAAAAACTTGTCAGGTAGTGTATATTGCAACACGACTAAAGCCACTTATTTATTTGCATATATAAGGTCAGAATTCACCAAATTATCCAACACTGAGAAAACTTGGTCTTGGTCTCCTTATTCGGTGTGTTTGAAGGTTCAGATTGCAGCAATTGCACCAGAGTGAATTTTAATGGTAACAAAACCACCAAGCGTGAACACACCTTTACTGAATCACTTCAGTACATCTAAGAGGTATTAGTCTGAATACTGCACTTTTTGGGTCAGAATCAAGTCGTAGCATGAGCCGCACTTTTCAAATAAGAGACACGAAGGAAACGAGGGGTCAGCTCCATCTAATAACACCTGTTACACATCTGTCCAATAAAAGAGATGACGTATGTCATGAATAAGTTATGTAACTACATTGGCACTAAGAAGATTGACTTACAGTGTGGGAGGAAGTCCGCTCCACAAAGATCGAAGGCCCTCGTTGTGGGTTATTTTTACAAATGCATCCTGACAAACGAGATGCAAAGCAATCATGAGTTTGTACAAATCACAAAAACGTGAAATTTTAATTCGTAAAAATGCTGATCAATTCTTACCAAGGTGCCACTAAAGTGGGTGGAGGTTTTGTACAAGTTGGAGCAGCTAGACATATTCTGACATACGTAGACGTGGTCCATCAACCCATTACAATAAAGAAAACATTTCCCTAAAAACAGACAAGACAGTAGTGTAAATTTCTGATACATTTTTAAAACACAAATACTCAAGTGATACAAAACACCTTTGATCCTTATTCTTTATTTGAAATTACAATTAGAATTGGAAGATTGAACTTTTCTTTTTAAAAATTAAAGTCAGGACAATAACTGCAGACAGACACAGGTGTATAAATCAAAGTTGATACACGTTAAAAAAATTAAAACTGCATAAATGTAGAAGATTCTCTAAATGATCTGCTTCCTGACAATAACCGTCTGCAAGCACATTTTATATCAGCTTTCATGTGATTATAATTCAATGCACAAAAGCAAATTGCCACCATACTTCATTAAGAGTCTGTTTCTCTTTGCAAATGCATCAGATTCAAATCATCAAAAGCAAAAGGAAAACAACATGTATGACCTAAGCAGTGTGTGACTCTTGGATTGTGGTATCTAACGCTACTTTAACAAGGCGCTTTCCAAGAGGCTCCTTCGGTATTTTCCTATACTCGTTTCAAAGTATTAATCAATTAGGACTGAGGTCTTACATAAGAGATTCTATAAATAACGATGACCATGGCATTGACCGTGCCTAGGCAGTTTATCCAAATCTAGTCTTTGGCACAAACAAGCTGTCTATCTGCTATTTTTGGGAATGGTTCAAGGTAGAATGAGCTGGTTTGGATTTTATTTTCTCCTAAACTAAACTTTTACACACAAAGAGGGTGTGCATGGTATGACTTATTATAAGGTGACCTTGAGTCAATCACTTTACAGATGTTAGATAGTTTGTTATGCAAGCCAGTATGCTGTCCACACTATGTGATTTAGTGGTTTTCCAAGATGCGTGTTAGAAGTACTTGGAGCGTTAGTTAGCATGTGTTAGTGAAGCGAGCTGCTGGGCTGTGAAAGAGGATCAGAAATGAGGTTCATGTGATCCACATACTCACATTTTGAAGGCCGGGTGACCCTAAACCAGGGTCTTGATTCTGCTGCTATGGCTATAAGAGAGAGATAAAGAAAGATAGCATATAGCAAATGCCAAAACGCATAAAGCATGCATTATTGAGAGCTTACAGCAGGTGGTTAGATATATGGAAAACATTAAGAGACCACTAGAACAGTTTTCACTGTTTCTTTGGATGCACCAAAATTATTTAGTAAGAGTGAAATGTCAATATTTGTTTTATTTAATAAAAGGTATGGTCAATTTTTTTTTAAATAATAAGAAGAATTTTTGAGATTTAGAGTTTTTATAGCTGGTCAGAACAACAAATGTTTTATTGGTTGTGTTAAAAAAAAATCCTTGTTAATCCACCAAATATGTGGTTCTTCAAATTTAAAAGATTTGTACTGTGCCAAGTAAAACTAATGCAAATATTGCTCCTTTTCATATTATTCATGCACATGACATCTGTATTTTTTATTATGTTCCAAATGACTTTTTTTATTTTGAAATAGGAAGAAATGTCAATATTAGTTTACATTATTATACACAAATGGTATTTTTAAACATAACTATGAATAATAAATCCAATGAAACTGTGAATTTCCCAGTTGGTCTCGGAATTGTTCAGATAGATAGAAATCAGAAACAAAGAAATTAATTGCATCTTAAAATATATTCTAATATTCGTATTTCACTAAGAATAATAATAATAATAACAACAATAAATGAAAGCAGCTCTGTGAGCAGAAATGTTTCTTTTAAACCCCAGACTAAATCCTGAAATGACCTAAAACTTTTGAAAAACATTGAAGCCTTATTTAAATGGTATCAAAGCTGAAGTATAGCTCAAATTCTTTTATCCTAGCCCAATATACATAAATAACTATTTATAAGAAAGCCATCTATAGGGACATTTCCAAAAAATATTTTAAAACTGAGGTGCAATCAAAACACTGCTCCGTTTCAATCCTGATCAACTTGACATTAATTCTGACTCAACCAAGTCAGAATTGGGGCGGGACTAATTGAGCAATCAATGGATATCAGGGGTGTGTTTGAGAAACCTGTTTGGAATCAGTCATTATTTTTTGCACAGAAAGGATTCACTTCAACTTTAACACACAGATCAGCTAAACAGTGTTAGGTGAAGCAGAAAACAGCATTCAGAGGACAGCATCTATAGTGTAGCTTTACAGTGTGATCATGTTGAAGAATATTTCTTAAAAGGATAAATTTAAAAAATTAAATAATCAGCTAATGGGTCACTGGCTGCACAAATGGTGTAAATAGTGTAAACTGTCATCCATTCTCTAGATGAATGAGATTCAGCATTCAATCAAATTGACGTTGTTTATAATCGAAACTGAAGAGCTGCTTGTGATCTGTACCTTGAAAGAGAGGAGTTTGCTGCGCTTGAAGTCTGATCTTCACTACATCCAGAGGTGTGACTGCAGAGAAATCTCAATTTAGTCTTCAATGCAATTTCATTTTGAATGCATAAAAATCCATAGAATTGTCAAAATAAAATGTTAAACTTTAAAGCTATAAACTCAGTTACATTCTGGAAATAAAATTGTGTTTTACATGCTCTAACAGTTCAAGCCAGTAAATCTTATTTATTTTTTATTAGTTTGCATTAAGTGGATAAAAACTTGCCAGATGCAGTTTATTACTGGCATAAAAACCACTAGTTATTTTTTAACTGAATGTTTACCTATTGGTAAATGTTTAGCATTATTCTCATTTTATGCATGAGCATATCCACTTTGAAAGTTAAATAAAAGATTAATTTTTAGTGAATATTGAAAAATATTTAGCTTTTTTTTTTTTGAAAAACTAGTAAAAAGATTGTTAAACATGTATAATAGTCAACACAAGAGTGTGGTCATCTTACATCGATAGGATAATACAGGCAATGCATTAAAATTTAAATGTGCTGTTGCAGAAAGATTTGATTCCACAAATTCCACTAAATCTAATATTGTATGTGCCTAAACACGTTCTCCGAGATTTGCATTTGCATTATGATAAATATTTATTTAATATAATAGATCAAATTTTCCCTTTGGTATTGATTAATCTCAAACCCAAAACTGTAGCATTTTGTAGCATCTAATAAAAACGCATTTAAAAGCGAGATGTATGTTTTTTTCTGAGAAATCGGTTATGGTTTACACTAGATATGTGATGATAAACTAGTTTTAAGGTTTACTGTGGAATGGAAAAGTCAAGGTTTTAAAACAGCTAAAATGTTCTGTTATAACATTTCTAAGGTATATTCTAAGGTTTTTTTTATGTCTTGTAAAGAAATCCGTGTTTTTGTAACCAAGGAATAGAGCAGAAGTCAATGATTTATTTGAATTATTTAGCCTGACATGTTTACTGTTCCAAAATGCTTTAAATGTTTCCTAAATAAAATATATTGTGTTCATTGGGGGTATAAGTTGTTACCCACACATTTATAAAGAACTGATTTTAGAGCAGTAATCAAAATATGTTGACACGGTGAAACTGTGATCTTTTTATCCAAGGTTATCATACCATCAGAAACTCATACCGGCCCATGTCTAGTTTACACAGGCCACTTCATTTCTGAATATGCAGAATATGTTTGACAAAAGTTTGTACAATTTTGTTCATATTTGATTTTAAAAAAGTGAATCTGATACATTTAGTCGAAACATCCTACATGCATCTCATTTACCTCAAATTTTACATTTGCACAAATCTACATGTGCAGTGAGTGAATGCATCATTTTCACTGAATGGAGAAATGATTGTGCTGATCATTTTTCCTCACCAAATAGAGATGTGAGCACAGCCCCAGTGCCAGACGCCAGCATCTGCTGCACGGGTGTGATCGCAGCCGAAATTCGAACTGCAGGCCTATCTCCCATCCTGCCGGCCCACCTGAAACACAGAGCATAAATCGGTACAGTCAGTGGTCACCACATTCTTATTCATACGCTTGGGTTATTCTTGTATGCTCTTGTCTTATAGCTCCTGTCATCAGAGAGACCTGCTAATGCTCTGAAAGACGTAATGCTGTCAGCTCTTAAATAAACAACATTTATAGAAAATTGCATGTACATATGAAGAGAAAGCGACTGCTAGAGGAGGGGGTGGCTAAAATGGCCCTGCACAGGGAACTGATATCTTATCTATTGAGCACACAGCCACGGGTGGAGGGTTAGTCTCCAGCGGAAGTCAATCGACTATCTTATAAGAAAGAGTTCAGCAATAGACTTTGACACAAATCGTGCAGATCGGATGCATTCAGTACGCAACTGGTCAAAGATATTGACAGTTTAAAAAAAAAAAAAAAAGCTGCTATAATTTGCTCAGCCTTATGTTGTTGTTGTTGTTACGTTGAACAAGATGTTTTAAAGAACACTGACTGGAAACCAGACAGTTTCAGTTCTCAATGACTTCCATTGTACATTAAAAAAAGAAAGTTAGAGGGAAATAAAACTATTTTAATAGCAATTTTTGTTGAACGATATATGGCACCAAAATATATTGTGAAAAACAACATTATTGTCATTTTAAGACTATTTTATGCCACTCATTATATAATGCCAGAATGACAATATAATAGCATCACTTTGTAAACATTCTTCAAAAGAACACATATTTTAATCGTAAGAATATTTCATTTAATTATAGTCATTCTAAGTATTAGTTGGGCATTGGAATCAGAATCTGAAAACGTATATGCTAAACAAATAAATAATAGTAAAAAAAGTAACAAAGGCTACGATAACTGCTAATAGATTTATTTTCAGTTGTCAGACACCCACATGAATATTTACTAGATTAATTTATAGTAAATACTAGTGTTGATACTTGCTAGAATTGTTTTATATGTATAGGCAATATATATTGCATCACAAAATATGATTGAAGTCATGTCCATGTGTTGTGCGATAAGTCGATATATTGATTATTGTGAAAAGGCATGGTATGATAACCGTTTTCAATGTATACCGCGGTTTGGAAAAGTCAAGGTTTTAAATGGTCAAAGGTGGGTGTAAGATTTTTTCATTTACATTTTTTTTTTAAATGACAACAGTATCTCCAGCAGAAAAGATATCCAAAGATGCCATTTTAAATAGTAAAAACAAATATGTGTTTTTGAAACTTATGAAGACAGCAGAAGTCAATGATTCATTTGAATTATTCAGCCCAACATGTTTACTGATCCAAAATATTTTAAGTGTTTCTCAAAATAAAATATATTACGCTGAAATGGGAAAGAGCAGTAAATCACGATACCGTATTACCGTAAAACCATGATATTTTTATCTAAGGTTATCATACAGTCAGAATCTTATACTAGACCATTTCTAATTGTGACAGCCCTACTTTTATAATCCACAAAAGAATTAAAAAAGTTATTGAACAACATAAGGGTGAGCAAACCATGTCCATTCTCCCTATCCCTCTTAAATTGAAGGAGAAAGAGTTAGGAACACAATGTCATCATCAAGTATACTAGAAATTGCAGAAAACCCAACAACACTCGTACAATCATAACTTCACAAAGCACAGTTTCATGCTACTAACACAGAAAAGAAAATCTATACACACTAACTAAAAGAGCAACAGGGATGCTAACATATGTCGATTTTCATGTTGGCTTGACACATTTATGATGTACTGGAGAGGCTGCTGCTTCATAGGTTTGTGCAGAAATGCTGTAAACTTGTTCAATGCAAACATCTCATTCTGTATACAATCTGTTAAGAGACTCAAGAAAGGCAGAGAAGCACAGCCCACCATTTCCAGACACACAAAAACAAACAACTCTTATCTCATTACTTCACATCCTTTCATTAATACTAACGTAACCAGCACACACAAATACATATGTGTCGGTCTATTCATCTATAATAAACAAGATATCTGAGGATTGGAGCAACCAGTTAAGTTAAATCCACTTTGAAAACACTTTGCACAATTTAAAGAGCAACTATGTTTACTTTGGGGAATTCAAACAATGCCTTAATTAACAATGTAACAGTATAATATAACATTACATTAACAGAAATGTCACGTATTTTTTTAAATCAACATTTCTACATAACCTTGATGTAATAACGTTATCCATTTTAAATAACCAAATGGTTATTATAAACATAAATAAAAAAGTTATCTACAAAACATTTAATCAGACAACAGTTATAAACAGAATAAAACAAGCTGTCAACGAAATAAAAACACTGGAGGAAGTTGATCAAGCATTAGGTAGCCAAAATATTGCCTGTCCAGAACAAAGCACACCAAACACTGACCTGGCTGCTACTGTAATATAAGAACCAAACAAAGCAGTTGTGGGTCAGCAATAGAGTAATTAGATAACCCTCGATGAGCGGTGTGGTAACGGCTATCTTCCATCACCCCAGCTCCTAGATAGATCTGCTAAACGCAAACGTAATGGCGCAAGATGGAACATCGTGTAGAGAGAGCAGAGCAGTGATCTCCATGGCGTCGTTTAGAAGTTCATGCAGCAAGAATAAAGGGGTAGTTACGGATTAATATGGCGGAGGGTGCAGGGAACTCACCTTTTTTCTAAACCCGAGGGTTTTCGTGCATCTGTGTTGTTTTTGTCATTCTGAACGGAGACTCCCCTCCGCCGCTCTGCAGTCTCATTGAATGTGCACAGCAGCAGCTCAGAGACGACCTAAATAAAACAACACAGCGCGCCCCCTGCAGGTCCAGCTCGTGCCAGGTCCACCAACGGTTTAGGCTTGTTTTTGTCATTCAGCAAGAGAAATGGGTTTAAGCCCTGTCACATTTTACTCAGGTTTACTTAAATTTGAGACAGAAGTGTACAGTATTTGTTGACACACAATTCAGTATACGACAGCTTTGTGACAGCATACTCGCTATATATGGGTACATATACGACTACATGCTGCAGTTACATAATAGTTTTAAATAAAACACATCTGGGTATCCTCTAATGAACTTTAAGAAAACATTATAGGCACCATTAATAGATTATACTAGTGGTATGAGTTTAGTATAAAGTAGCATATATATATATATAACAAGTTCTTTAAGACTTTTCCTATGCTGCTCTATCCACCCCCTTTTTACAATTATGGGAGCAGACCAACACTTTATAAATGATTCCCCTTTTCCCATAACATTTTCCAAAACAAATGTCAGTGCAAATTCCTAAATGATACCCTAAGACAAGGTAAAATATCTTGTTTTCCATAAAAATGAGAAATATGATATATTTAATATCAGGACAAATGTCCACCATTGCTTTATTCAAACTAAATTTTTCATATTCCACTGACATCACTTGTTTTCAATTTAAGCCTTTTTTAAACAGAAAAGATGGATTTTATTGATTTTGCATCCTTTGCAAATGCATCTTGATTAAGGACATTTAAATATTCATGTTGGAAAATACACTGGTGAAGATAGATGTGCAACATTTACTATAATTTAACAAATTTAAGACCTGCTCTTACAACATTTTTAATGAAAGGTGAATTCACATTCAGGCCAACAGAAACCCTGTCCTCACGTCATTGCTGCACTCACATTTACTGCAGCATTCAAAGACTTTCTGTATATTTCTAAAAGCTAGTGCCATGTAAAGAATATACATATAACTAAGCCCAGACAGAATGCATTGACTTTTTTTTTTTTGCTAAAAAAAACAAAACAAAAAAAAAAACATTCAGCTGAAATACATTTACACAATAAATACTCAATGAGCTAAAAATTTGTGGATTTCTGCACGTAAAGATTCTGTGTAGGACTACTAATTATAGGCCCACACCGAATCAGTGCGTGCAGAAACCGCACTGATTTCCAAATTTCCAGATTTTTAGCCCATCATTATCCATTAATTTACTTGTGTAAATGTATGTTTTTTTCAGTTTTTAAATTTCAGTGGTATTATTGACTAATATAAAAATGTTCGTATGATTATTTACAATAGTTTAAAAAGTAATATTTTCTGTCTTTTAGTATATATTGATTTTACCAAATAAGTGGATTCAAATTGATTTGCATTGTAAACATTAAATAGAAGTTAAAAAGTTAATTTATATATTTAATATATTAAGTTTAGCAATGATACTGCCAAAATCATCCTGCATAATTGCTATAAATGCTCGTGTTGTTTAAAGGTACAGTTTATATATCTGACTTTGTATTAAATGACAAAACTGTTTTACAAATATTATATAAATATATTCATACATTTTAATACAAGAATTGCTGAGAGAATATAAAATTGTGACTGGAAAACAGTCAACAAACCGTGATGCACCGAGATATCGAATTGAACCGAATCAATGGCAAGATAATTATAACTGAACTGTGAGACCAGTGTAGGTTCACAGCTCTACTGCATAAATCACATACATTTTTTTTTTCTACAAAATTCTGCAGATATAGCTAAAAATGTCCACATATTTTATCTGGCCCTACTTGTAACCCAGTAAGACATGAAGAAATGCACAAAGGTTTGTTTTCAACCTTAAATGGTTTATTAAAAGGTTGCACTTCTAGGCCTGAGAGATCAACTCTCTCCCGCTCACATGTAATGGGCTAATAAAAACTACACGCTTGGGTTTTTGTTTTGTTTTTTTACACACAGGGAGCAATCACAACACACTGCTTTCATTTATATTGGTAAAGTCACTCATTTTTTCAAAGCGATGTGGATGTAAATACATTACTGATGCCTTTTCTGTTGCCCTGTGTCTGTATGTACAACAAAATGTTGAACATCACCATTTTTCTCAGAAAATATATCTTTAAAGGTGCGGTTGCTGCTTTAAACTCCAACTGCTTTCAGGAAAATAAAGCCAACAAAATGATCCCTGAATAAAACAAACTAAAAATTAAATTACATTAAGTACTGAACTACTGAAATGCATTTAAATCTTTGTTTCATTCCATTATTACGGCAAAATAATTTCTGAATTTTGTTTGGTTTATCTGTGTTTGGATTTCTAAAGAACTCTTGTACACTTTCATCTCAGCAGCACCCTTAGAAACATTTACCAGTACAAATCGTGACATCTAAATTTAAAGCATGCGATCACTACCCGAAATGATTATCATGACTCAAGTAATATCAAAAAATAAGTTTATAATTTTCCACAGAAATATGACCAGGACCACTTTGTGGGATTTTTACAGATTTATTTGTGAAACCAATGAAAGCTTAGAATCGGAGCTTCTGGAAGAACCATTTGTTCTTGCCCGTCTTGTACCTGCAAAAGAAACATGGCGTCATTACATATCGGAAGAAAACAAGGGCGTCATAGCGAGAGCTGCAAAGTGAACAGGATGTCCAGTGCCCAAGATCAGACTTGTTACTGAAGTCAGTCTCTGAACATGCAGCAGGTTAAACCCACAGTATTGAGCAAACTTCTGCCACAACATTTTTTGGTTTAAAAATCAAGTAATATGATGTCTGAATGAGAATGTCTATAGCCGTTTACATGCAAGTATAACTTGAATTACATAATTTAATGACACATTCAACACAAGTCATCATATTTTTTTGCAGTTAAATTGATAATTGATCTCTTGACAAACACGTACCTCTCCTCAAACTTAACCTTGGCCTCTCGCCTGGCTTTGCGTTTCAGAGCAGGATCCCTGAAAACATCCTTGTTGACAACAGTTTTGTCGAGAGGAATGTCAACAGAGTATCTGAGGAAAGACAAGCAAGTGGACAGAATTAAACACTGCATGGATTCATTAGACAGAAAAAAAGTTGATACAAAACAGAGCATCCCCAATCATTACATATACAACAGTTTTTGCAACAAGAAGGAAGTTTGAATTCAAAAGAATTGTAAAAATATAAGAAAGGTTTTGTTTAGGGATGCACCAAAATAAATATTATGGGCCAATCCCAAAAAAAAAAATCTGGATGAACTGAAAACCAAAATTTCTTTGTAACATTCATTAAATAATGTTTTTGTAAGATGTGTTCAATTTAACAACTAAAACTGCATACCTAGTTTTGATTATCAAGTATTAGCATGCCTATAGTGTGGAATGTACAAAGTTTTTACAAACATCTTTACATAATGATCAATGGCATATTAAAAAACAAATAAAATAAATTTAAACCCGTTTTCTAAAGTTTCTGCATTTTCAATTACATGAAAACCTAGATTTAAAACAAGCTAGGTAAACCTACTAAGCATCTAGTAGTGTTACTTGCATCTGATGTGATTCATCAAATCACATAAGATCATCTATCCAGAAATCACCATATTCAACAAAACAGGAAGGTGCACTGGAATCTAAACTTGACAACTAACTAAAACCACACTTTGAAAACTTGATAACTGCATCTACATACATTTCTATCCAAAGCTTGGGACTAGTTGCAGTGTCAAAAGAACTGCTTTTGTTCAGTGAAAAATCAAACTGTTTAAATATTGCAACACTGAAATTACTGACCTTTTGAACACATCCTATAAAAATGTTAAGCAGCAAAACAGTTATAAACTTTGAAATTAACCCTCAACCATTCTATGGACAGCAGCAATGGACGAAAAAGCATCTACTAAATCAACAAAAATGTAAATTTCAAATGACAATCCCATGTTTTCTAAAGGACTGAGACACTTAACACTTGAGGAGTGATGCTGAAACTATTCAAAATATTTAACATTACATCTTTGCCATATTTCTGATCACATAAAACCAGCCCTTAGTGAGCATAAGAGGTTTGTTTTCAGGGTAACTTTGTTTTATAAGCCTAATTCACACTGCAATGACAAAGAGACAGACAGTAACTTCATCTGCTTTTATCGGATCAGTGTGTTGCCAGTGCTGGTGTCTGTTGGCATCTAACAGAGCCAGCTGAACATAGAATAATAGTATAATAGTAAATAGTAGTATAATAGATGCAGAATATCAGAAAAGTGCTGCGCTGTAATCTGGTGTTCATCTGCACCCGTCATCACAGTGTAACTCTTTACCGCACATCATTAGGGATAGGACTCATGAAGGACTTCACGTTCTGATCTAATTGTGCGAGTTCACACTAGAAATCCTATTCACTTTGAAGCTCTCGCTATGACGAGCTTGTGTTCTTAACATGTGAAGACGATATGCTTTTTTTACAGATACAAGGCAGACAAGAACAAATGGTTCTTCCAGAAGCTCAGATTATAAACAAAACAATTCTTATAAAAAAAGCATTGACTTTTATTTGAAGTTTTTTTTTTTAACCTTTTAAGACAGAAATGTCTTAAAAAGTGAAATTATGTCTATACGCAACAAAGATATTTGGAAATCTTATTGTAACCGTATTTAATCCAGGATGTGGCTTCCACTTATCTTGCAGCAATAGTGACATTTGATTCTATTGTGATCAGTGTCCATGAATCACAATAATGCCAGCCTGTTCACATTCAACTTGATCTTTCACTTTGCAGTAGGGCTGCATGATATTGGAAAAATCTGACATTGCAATTTTTTATTTTTTTTTTGCTGCAATTAATAACATTTTAGCAGATGACTTGAATAGCTGTATTTGGAATAAAGTCATTAACTTTGATTGGAATAAGCTTGTAGAGGAGCGAATTAAAGAAATTGCAAGAATAATCTAAATGTTGCAAAGATAAATGAAATTAGCCAGGCATTCAAGTTTAGTAACTGATATATTTTTGCTCCCCAGGATACAATTTACAGAATACAATTTACAATTTCAGCTAAATATCACAGAAAAACCATCCACAATATATTATGACATCTGTGAATGAAGTGGGAAAAACGCATCAAAAAGTTATAAGATGCATTTCTTTTATTAACAGCACATATTTCTTAGAATTGCAACACCATACATGTTCGATCTAGACCACTAAGAGAAGCACCAAAACATGCATCATACCGCTATTTTGTAGTGCCTCTATTATTGAATCAAACAATACTAATAATAACACTGTGCATTCTTCATTGCTTATCAACAAAAATAGACCCAACTTCACATGGAAGATTATGCGATGTGACTATTCCAAATGCACATATTGCAATATCTATGCTGACACGATATATTGTGCAGCCCTACTTTGTAGTCACATCAAGGTTCTTTATCTTTGTCCAAATTAAACAGCATATTACATACACGTAGTAGTCCACTTATATTTTGTTTTGTAACTAACTGCCCCACACTGTCACAATCTAATTTGAATACAGAAATTCTTAATGTTTCTGAATTGATTTAGAATCATGATGAATCAATGAAACTATCACGTCTCCCACCCTAATTCATTATGTAAGATGACCCTCCTCCAAGGTCTGAGTTTACAAACCTGGTTGGCATGAGGTGGTTGTAGTTGAACACCTTCACGAAGGCCTTGATCTTGGACCTCTTGGCAATCTTCTTCTTGCCCATGGTTGCTGTGACTTTACGAGGATAACGGTCAATGCCTGCAACCAGAGCATGGCTGTAAGGACGGTCTGCGGTGCCATCATCAATGTTCTGAAAAGAGAAAAAGATCAGAAAAAAAAGGTCAATGTTTGCACTTAATACTGCAAATGTATCCCTTAGAGCAATGGTCCTTAACCACCAGGCCATGGACCAGAACTGGTTCATGGATCAATTCGTACCAGGCCGCACAAGAAATCAATTACTTCCACTTTATTTATTATGAAAGTCTGAACTATCACTTATTTTGAAAAATGACTGTATTCTCTCGCTTGCATCTTGGTCACTCGAGCACTCAAATTGAACCTACATGCAGCAAAATTAGTAAGAAACAGACGTCTTAGCAAAGTTTCTTTGCTAAGGGGAAAAGGCACAGTGAAGGACCCACAAACTGCCAAGGAATAGATCCACAACCCATTTGTCAACAAATCGGGTGAATCCACCATGTCTGTGAACGAAGATCAACTGCTGGAGATTGCAAATGACAGCGGCCTTTTAGGGGCCATTCACATATCGTGTCTTTTCTAGAGTTTGATGTTTCCAATAGAAGTGCACAACTTGTGAAAAATGAGTTTATAGCAATTTTGTTTTTCTGCAATATACATTGAAATAAAAATACAAATTTAAAGACTAGAATTTCATGTCTGTATCCAGAAAAAAGACCAGAGTTTTTGGATTGATGCGATCTTGCTGGGCAGTGCATTGGCATTCAATAACAATAAATTAAACAAAAACAAATTACAAGCATACATAAATACATAAAACCAAAGATAAATAACAGTGCTTTGGTTTTATAGGGAGTAGGACAATATTCAGGTACAGAAACTGTAAAAATCAAAGGTAAAACCTTAAATAGCCTTTGTATAAATACAATGAAACTTTGTCAAAGTTACAATTGTTAACAATCCTTGTGCGCAAAAACTTGAAACTCATTTAAAAAAACTTGCTTTCACAGGCCACAAAATTATAAACTTTGTAACGACCCCAATGACGTTTTGAACTGTTGTGCTGTTCAGATTTAATACTGATATCGAGTCAGACCATACAGTGACGAAAGATTACTGCATATGAACACTACAATATCGATGCTGAAATTATATATTGTGCAGGTCTCCCTCGGCAATCTTTTCTTGAAGGCTGACAATTTGAATTTGGGCACCGAAAAGGTACTGTATTTGAACTTGAACTCCAATGTCATTGGAAAAAGTACTTTCTATGTAGTATAAATAGAAATATCATAATTGAAATTAGGACAAACTACAACTGCCTAGTTGTCAACACATGACCTACCTGAATCTGATACATTTGTAAATTACTATTACATGACAAACAGTTTACTTGCACATCCAAATGTACACTTTACTGTTCCAAGAGCTCTCAGGAAAGGGCTTGAAAACGTCCATCAGAATCTCAACCAAAGTAACCTTTAATCAGAGCAATTCTATTCTTCTGTTTTCAACTACTACTCTGCAAAGTACTGACCCTCACATTTACCATAATATAAAGTTAAAAAAACACATCCTTGAGACTGGATGAGATAATAATGAAAGTAACGATACCTTAACAATCACAGCCTTGCGTCCGGCGTAACGTCCAGCCAGGACCATCACCACCTTGCCAGGTTTCATAAACTTGCCCATCTCTGAAAAACAAGATACATGTCACAGTTTCAAAAACAATCCTTGATGTAAGGCACAAACTAACGTTAGCAGAACACAAGCAGTTGGCATCAACAAGTCTAGTAATGCCCAAAACATGACAACTACTTTGAACCACGTTTAAATTAAAACTTTAAAAGCAAGTTGTTCTAATTGCAGCACATTTACAACATTAGCCACATCTAACTTGCGCGTAGCCGTTTATGCTAACCAGTTTCTGCTTGCATTTGACCGCTTAAGTTGGATTAAACACGTAAACCATTCAGCAAAACATACTTTATTTGGTCTAAATAACACAAACATTTGATTATATTGCGCAAACATATGTTGCCTCAGCTGCTTGTCTATCGTGAACCGGTAGCACGGCTATCATATAGAAAGCAAGACGGGGCAGCTATAAACCCGTTATCTGCCGCTGTCAGTGTGAGATTTAATCAATAAACACGTTTAATTGTCGACGGGAATATGCGCTGCGTGAGTGACATGAAAGAAAACCCGCAGGCCTCTTTTATTTATCGATGTTCCTGGATTAATTTCTCATGTGTAAAACTTACTGATGGTGCTCTATGGCCGACGACAACAGGAAAGGAAGTAGAAAGAGCGAGCGTGACCCTTGACACACTCGGCGAGTGACGTATTTCCGTCAAAATGCGCGAAGTGTTCGTGGTAAAGCCGTATAAATACCACCCTCTACTGCAGCGTTTGAAACTAACACATAAGACTGAGTTTTAAAAGATGTGAAATACTTTTTCGTAGTTCACGTGTATGAAATGTAACTATTTAAATAGTCTATTGATTTAGGAAAGATAATACATATGACAAATATATGATTATTTTTGAATTAACATTAGTAAGATCATTATAGCAACTGCAGTATTGTAATTATGTTCTACTATTATCTAATATTCCTGGAAATACCACAGATTTGTATCAAAATGTCAGTGGTTTATTCATAATGAAAAATAAAGTGTACCATAAAAATACACCAAATGCAGTTTTATATTTCTTGTAATCTCATTTTGTTTTAATTATTTAGCATTTAAAAATAAATAAGCTTAATAAATAAATAAATAGCGTGTTTAAATTCATTCTCAGTTTTAAACAATTGTGGTAATATTGATATAAAAATGTCTGGAACGTTTGATTTGCATGTCAATTTTTTAAAAAACATGTTCATGTATAATTATATCACGACTACTTAGAGGAGCAAATCACCATTAACCCATTCTCATAACTACTCATGAACTCCTTATGCACGCCCGTCTAGTCGTTTACACTGAATAACAATAGAAAACTGTTCTGTAAACATCAACAGTTTAAAAACAGGAGCTGATGAGTGGTTACGGATGAGTTAATGATGATTTTTTTTTATGAGTTAATGATGATGTTCCGCTCCAAGTAAACTCATGACGCAATTATACATTAACAGCTGTTTATGTACTAACGAGTAATTAAGAAAGTCGTTATTTACCCATGAACTTTTGTGACTCATGTTGTAGTTAAAGTTAGTTTATGATTAGGTTGCACGTCAAGTTTGAAAAAACATGTTCATGTATAATTACATCATGACTTTTCTTGAAGGGGCACTTCATCATTAACCCATTCTTACCATTCTGAAACAAACTTGGTTTGCAGGTCAATTTTGAAAATTCTTTCTTTCTTTCTCTATATCTTTTTCTTATCTATCTATCTATCTATCTATCTATCTATCTATCTATCTATCTATCTATCTATCTATCTATCTATCTATCTATCTATCTATCTATCTATCTATCTATCTATCTATCTATCTATCTATCTATCTATCTATCTATCTATCTATCTATCTATCTATCTATCTATCTTGTCTTTAAAACTAGTTTGAAGTTTTAGTTATCTGTAGTTTAGTGAATATAAAGTGCTTATATTAAGATATTTTCTATCTAATAACTGAAATTGTCAACTTTTTTAGACCTGCGTGTGTGACATGAATTAAAACTATAACTAAATCTAATGCTATTGATTAAATATATTTCGTAAACCATAAGTTTACTGATTAATATTTAAGGAAACAAGAGATGACGACGACAGTAAAAGTATGGAGAGAATATGACCTACTGAAAGAGCATCCAGAACATTTAATCACTGAAGAAAACCTCCTTCATTACATCCAACAATGATGGAAGAGTTTTAAAAAGAGGAATGTAACTGACAATGGTCAAATATCAGCAACCATAACTGTATGTTTGAAGAGCTAGAAATACAACAGTGCCTTGAATACATATTATGGCAAATCGCAAACAAATACATGAAAAAAAAAGGCTAATTGTTGAGGGCTAATAATTGTATGATAACCATGCATCCAAACGGGTGCAGAGAAATACAAAAATCAATACTGAACCTGTTTCCTGGATATGCTAAAAAGCAACCCCTTCTTACTGAATTCTTACAGTGTTCAGGATGGTTTGAATCAGAGCTGGTAAAGTAGCAGGATACAGTTTGGAAGATTGTACATTCAAGGTTTCAAAGCAGTAAACAAGTATTGACAAGACGTGGAAATAGTAGATATTGAAGCAGAGCTTCAGAACGCCGGCGTTAGCATAACAGGACATAAATAATTCAGTCGGCATCGATACGCAGCATATCAGTTTCATATTCAGCAAATATGTTCGACAACCCGCTTGTAATTCAGTTCACAAGCTGTGCATTTTCTCCTGTATAGCAGCGGACGAGCATATTTTATTTATCTTACAATCTTTTTTTTTTGGCTGAAACTGGCCAGTCTGTGGAAACAAAAAGTTACAGAGAGAAGAATCCAGAGAGAAGAATACAAACACCAATGAGCATGTCTTTTGTTTGTTCAGAATGACCTGAGTGTGTTAATTGACCTGTACGATGGTCTCCTCATAGAGTGATATGAAAACACAGACCAGTGTGTGAAATATAACGACCTTAAATGAAGCAAAAGCAAATCAATCTTGATTGTAAATGAACGTTTTGATTTGTCGTTAACAAATAATTTAGTGTAAGCACTTGCCCACAAAAAGATAACAACTAAAACATACTTATATTACTATTTTAAATATATATATAATAGTGTTTTATAGATACCGTAGTGCATCTCAAACATACGCAATGGTTCAAGTAATCGTTCAAACTTGTATTCAAAGAGTGATGTGGTGGGTTTTGGTAAAAGCTTGACATAACAAATGCCCTCGGAAAGGGTTCATGGAGGCAGTCAGATGCTCAGGGTCAATAAACTGAGCACATTTCCTTTGAGTTATATTAATATTAATGCAGCATATTAAAACCTGCCTTCATCAGGATTGCAGGCGTTCAATTCAACAGCAACACGGAGCCTCGAGAATAGTGCATGAGTTGTGTAATTTTTCAGGATAGTTCATACAAAAATTAATATTCAGCCTCAGGTCATCAAAGGTGCAGCTGACTTTGTTTCTTTAGCAGAACAATTTAAGATTTTTTAAGCTGAAACTGTGGTCCCTGTTTATGCAAGTAGTCAGCTACAGTTTTTATGACTAAATTATTACCTGTGGCTTCTGACGATGCCTTGAGGTGTTATGAAGCAAAACTATATGTATTTGCAAGAAACTGATTAATATTTACAGCATTATTACCACATCCTCTTACATCATGATGCCACAAAACACTCCAGATTGTCAAGAACACATTTATAATTGTTTGTTGAGGTTGTGGGTCACAGGTAATAATGTTAAAATGGTGATTTTCTTGCTCAGACTGATGGGCCAAATGTATTTATTTTGCCTCAAATCCCATTGACTTTCATTTTATAAATCACCAAAGTATTTCCAGCGAAATATTTATTTTTTCCTGTTCTAATGAAGAAGACAAAGTCATTTACTTCTTGAGTGGCCTGAGAGTAAATAAATATTTTTTGGGGAGGGGGGTGAACTATCACTTGATCAGGAAGTACATTTTTAATCGATTTGAATTTCTGAAATGAGATCAATAGAGTTGGAAAATATTAAAGCTGTGACGAAAAATAGTTTGAGAAATTAATATTGCATAATTAGCTCACTTGAATGGATTTCTGAGTGTAGTATTTAACAGCAGACGGTGCTTTAGGCTAGTTTTAACCTTCATGTAAGTTGGCTTTTATGTCATGAGATTAATGTAAACACAGCTCACAATGAGCACTTTTGTAATTCGCTTAAACCTTAATGATTATTTTAGGTTTTGGATGCAAGTAAACAGTATGTATGTGAAACAAACAGCGCCATCTGCTGTTATAAACTAACCTCTAAATCACTTACTGAATCACTGATTCATTTTGAAAATCTCTATAAAATCTATGCTGAATCAATTTCTTTAATAGTTTTTGACACAGCTCTGCAGAATATATTTGTTGTTGTTTTTTTATATTGAGATGTTATGGAGGTTCCCTTTACCCCTTTTCTTTCCTCAATGCTTAAAAAGCATCTTTGATGTTCTTTAGCTGCCTAACCGCCAAGTCTACAGGAAGGCTGAATTTGAGATGGCTGATGCGGCCCAGGATGCGCAGAGCCCCTTCAAAGCCCGTCTGAGCCATATAGCTCCAGGGCTGATAGTGCGAGTGTATGAGCGTCCCAGATTTACATAGCAGGTTGAGCCAGGACACAAGCCGCTGCTCATTGAGCGCCATGCAAACTAACGCCTTAAACTCAGAGTCTGTGCTTCGCTTGAATCGTCTGTGTTCTTTGAGGACCGTGTGGATGGCCCATAACAGAGACTGTTTGGGTGTGACTGTCACAGGACCGCCACCTACAGGCAAACTGAAGGATTGTGAGAGCTGCCGAGCGGGCGATTCAACAAACGCCTGGCCGTTTTTGGAATGATAGTACTTGACGAAAAGCTCCCAGGGATGCAGGGTCTGAGGGGAGGAGCTGAAGGGGAGCAGGCAGGAAATGGGAGCCAGGACCAGGCTCATGCCCTGAGAAGGAGCGTACAGTCCATGGGCCAGCAGGTCCCGGAGTGCAATGGCCAGTTCTTTACGCACTGACGCAGTGAGTTCGTCCCGAGGTCCTTCAGGCGATAGGGAGGCAGAATAACTGACCACGTGTTCATCTAGAGATGAGGGCTGATGGCGGGAGGCTTGCAGACGGACTCGCTCCACCGCTCCTTCTAGTTTCTGCAGGAGAGGGCCGTAATCTTGAGCCTCGGCACCCTGAGACCACATGTTTTGGGGCACATGACCTGCAGCACATCCAAACTGGCTCAGAGCAAAGATCTGCAGCACCGCTAAGGCTTTCTGAATCAGCTGGAGCCCTGTTTCCCGCATCCGCTGGGCCTGTTCAGGATCCACTGTAGATGGAATAAAAGATTTAAATTTACAGTTAGTATCTTAACTTTTTAGCATGAAAAAAAAATGGTATTATAAAGTGAAATCACCTCGCTTCACTCCTCCAGTGGCTCCAGTGTTTGGTCCGGCTGCATGGGTCGGCTGGCTCTTCGTACCATCATTTAACAGAGGGTTCCCCACTTCATCTGAGAAGGTAAACTTCAGTGAGGTGAATCTGAATGTAGTTATTTATTACTCTAAATAGTTAAGGTAAGCTTTACAGTCTTTTCGCAGCATTTGTGGACACACAGTAAAACAAAATGTCATGTCTGGTGCAAATAGTTAAAAGTTTGTTTCTACAGGTGGTTTGTCAAGCCCACTCACCTGTGTGAAGCACACTTCAGAAATGCACAATGTTTTTTTCTACAGATATGAGTGATTGTAAGAAAGTGCCTGGTGCAAATGTGCTGGCAAAGTGTCAGAGATGTGTCAAAACCTTCTCCACCAATCAGATTGTTACTTTTGTTCACATGCACGGAGTTGCTGAAGTTACAGAAAATAGCACTTGGAGGCGCTCAAGCGCAAAACTGTCAATGCAAGCGCACATTGAAGAAGATGCCCAGAGGTGATATAAACGTGGAGCAGCTTATTGCTCTGGTGAACAATAATCATTTCTTTATCGCTAGAGCTGGAGCTGCTGCCCGAACCATCATGCTTGGCTTGAGTCACCAGTAACTTTAACAACAAGCATGTCAGCTTTCTCTCATCTGCTTCTGTGCTACAAGCGGCGTCAAAAGCTTAGAGTTGTGTAGCACCATCTAATGTCAAGGAGTGATTTTGCATACTCTTCAGCTCGACGCCAGAGAAAATCGCTTGGGTTTAAATGCAGAAAAATGTCTCGTAAAACGCTGACGATAAACGCAAAAGAAAAGCGTCTAGGTGTGTTTGGACCTTTAGGGAAATTAAACTCAAAATAGGTAAGATTTTTTTGTAAATACATAATACTTTTTCATTAAACCCGTAGCTTAAAAACTATTCAATGAAGGATCTTGACAAAGTACCACAGTTTCTACAAAATATAAACCATTTTGTAAATATTTGTAATAATAAGAAATTATAAGAATAATTTATGACGGATCATGTGACACTAAAGCTTCAAAGTCCAAACATTCAGACTAAGTCAAAGACAAATCATGTGCTGTAAAACAAATACACTGCAAAGTAACAACTTTTGTCTTGAAGTTGTTAAATAGCTAAAAAACTCCTCACCATCGCCCCTTATTTTAAACTTAAGAGATATTATTGAAATTGATCAGGATAATGACATGACTGTCTTCTGTTGAGCTGCTTTATAAAGAAACATTTCTTTTCATAACTGGATAATTCTGCCACACTGACAAGGTCAATAATCTAAACTGAAACAAACCCTGAACTAAATTAATCCAACTAATGAATCTTTAAAAGAGTTCAGAAACTGAAATTCTTTAATAACTGGTGAATTACGCTACATTAACTTAAAAAATAAATCATTTGTATGGTATAAAGTGACCTATCATTAAATGTTCTTACCCTGTATGAAGTTAATGAACATCTCCAGGTCTCTGATCTGGGTTTTGAGCTGCTCAACCAGCTGCTCTTTGACTCGAGCCGGGTTGACGATCTGAGCTATAGCGGCGTCCACTCTCTGCCGGAGCTCCTCTGGTGTGAGATTGCCAATGTCTTCATTCAGATTCACATCAAGCTTCTTAATCAGCTCATCGATGATTACCTACAGTATTAGAAAGATTTCGTTTAAAAAGATTTGTTTGGTAAAAAATTGTTCAGGTCACCCAAGATACAGCTGACATTTATACTTCAGTAAAGAACATGTTTTTTTTTCTTGGCTGAAACCAAACTTGTTCTTTTTGTTTCATAAAATGCATGGCAATGACTATCAACACTTTGAAAACATACAAGGCAATTGAACAAATTAATCAACCATGGCTCCTGATGACATATTGGAGTCTTATAAAGTAAATGACTGTTCTAAACATTAAATAAATATTATTTACAAGATTATTATATTCAATCCAAAGCATTGGCAGTGGTCCTGAGCAAATTCACAACAGTCTGGAGCACAATCTTTTTGTCGTATCCTGATGTATGTGCCGGTGCAAACTTTCTTTATATCATTTTTTAGCTTATTTATAACTCTAAAAATGCTGGTAGTCATTGACTTGGATTTTATTATGAATCAGTAAGAAGGACCACCGTTTCATGATATTCTGTAATTTGATTTTAAAAAAAGTTTTTTTTTCTTTATTTTTCTTTCTTGTTAACACATGACCATGAATTAATTTTTTCGTGATCCTGGCATATCAAAAGTTGTTTTCCCGTTATTCGTTTTTTTCTAGTGACCTCAAAATATAAGTTTTTTCTCATTATCGTGACCTAACAAGAGTTTGTTTTCTCGAGTTTTAGGCCTATTTTTTCTGCTTATTCTAAGAGGATGTCCCATACATAGTAGATTCATATCGCATTATTTGCAAGGATTCACTTTTAAAGTTTTTATTAATTGTTATTAATTTTTTAATTGTAAAAAACCTGCAAAAAGGATGCATTAATAAAAGCAGGATCTTCATCATTCTTTATAATATACTAATTCATACATGCAACAACTAAATTTGCACAATCTAGAACCTAAGCTGTATTATTGTAAATAACGATAAACAATCTTTGCCAGTGATGGGTTGCAGCTGGAAGGGCATCCGCTGTGAAAAACATATGCTGTATAAGTTGGCGGTTCATTCCGCTGTGGCAACCCCAGATTAATAAAGGGACTAAGCCGAAAAGAAAATAAATGAATGAATATAAATACATTATATGCATATATATATAAATAATTAATATAAATATTAATATATATATAAATAATAACAGCTAAATAGTATTCCCCGACAAAAGTTTTAAAGAGTAATTCCCAAGACAAACCTAAACATGAAAGTTGTCACTGATGTCAACAGAGTGAGAGTATGATCAGACGTACCCTCTGTCTCTCCATGACGACAGACTGAGGCAGTGAGTCATAGCTGCCCTCCTGGTAGGCGAAGCGTTCCAGGTCGTCGAGTTGATTCTTCAGCTGGAAAATCAGTTCCTTCTGCTTGTTTCTTTGAGCTTCCAAGCGCTCCCTCTTCTCCCGTTCACTCTGCAAATGACAGAAGCACAAACACAAAGTCAATCCAACTAAAATCAACCACAGTGTTTACATTTTGTTTGCGATCTGAACATATTTGCATGTGCTCCAGAGACTAATAATGAGTATTTAATTAGATTGCTTCACTTTGTTTAGCTTTGCTATTACTAGTATTGCAATGCAGTTCAGAACAGACATGGCTAGAAATTCAACATAACCATAATCTTTTGTACATTAAAAAAGTATGCCTAATGGGCTCTGAGGAGCTAAAATGTAACTGATTATTATAAAAAAATAAGTAAATCATGGCAAGTGTGTCACACAAAGAATAAAGTAAACACAAGCAGAAAAGGCTGCACAAGGACAATGTTATACTCACCAATTCATCCTGCAAGCAAAGTGTGTGCAGAAGAGGAAAAAAGGAGAAAGGAAGGCATTTTAATAGCAGTAACAAGATACTTCAACATACGAGGAGTTACAGGAAGAAATGAAGGGAAAGCGTGACTATCCAGTCTTCCTCGTACAGTATTTGATATCATTGTGTGCTGATAAGGTGTTTGAATGACAAAAAACAAAGCTTTTTCAACAACAGAGATGTGTGTGGGATGGGATTTGCTTCATGTTGTTCTTTTTTCAGGTGCCTGAATAATAATGTGATGATTTAATGAGACAACAAGAATATCTGCAGCAAGAGCTCTTTATTCCACTGAATTATCTATTTTCCATCACCTTCCACTGTAAAAAACGACAACAGAAGATACTGTGCATCTATGGTATACTCTCCTTGTTTAACTTACAATGTATATTACATAAATAATTCACTAAAACACACATCAATATGTCACTATATCTATATAACTTTCTCCCCGAAATGCCCACATCTCTTTCCAAGCAGCTTGTAGGGTGCTATTTCTCTTTTTTAATATTACTAATATTTATTTAATGTTTCTAAAGCAGGTCATTACAATATTTGTTATACATGTCCGAAATCACTTTCTTTTATTAAAAATTAAGCTATGATTGATACAACATAAAGACATTATGAGTATACAGGGATAATTAATATTGCTGTGTACTATATTTTGGGTTACTCAGGGTGTGTTGTGTAATTTGTGTACACTTGTTGTCTTTTAAGACAATTTTCTTTCAATGTTCAATGATTAAAAGGGGAGTATGATTATGTCACTTTATTGTTCCTATTAAAAATGTATTCTTGAAAACAAGCTTCCTAACATGGCTCTAGGTAATGTTTTTAGAAAATGAGTTGGGGGGAAATGTAAAACTAAATAAATATTAATAAATCAAAATTAGACTTAAAATAGTAAATAAACTGATCCATAAAAAAAATACAAACTATACACGTACAGCACTATAATGCATTCAAATATGAACACAAAAAATAAAACAAAATATGACTCCCTCACATGAGGGATAACAATGTTTGTGGGTCAGCACAGCAGCATTTAATAAAGACTGTTTTATGAGCTTCAAATCACTTTATTCAGAGCGAAAATAATGATCTGGTTTGTAGAAGATTACTTTTAAGGCTGAAAAAGTAGCATCCTTGAATGCTAAACTGGCATTACCCTTTAACCGCCTACCAAGGAAAAAAAATTGGATTGCATTTCTTAACTCCTAATGTCGCTAGTTAACACACTCAATGCATTTTTTCAACACATCCCATAATTTCTAAAATGATCCCAGATTATTAAAGGGGTCATTATGTATTCCAAAAAGAAAATTAACAAATTAAGGAACGTTTGATAAAAATGTTCAGGCCATCCAAGATACAGCTGACTTTTATACTTCAGTAAAGAAGATGCTTTTTCTTAGCTGAAAGCTCGTCCTTTTTTTTTTTTCATTAAATGCATAGCAATGCTATCAACACTATTTAGTCCAAAAAAAAAAACATATACAGTATTTAAACAAATTAAATTATCATGGCTCCTGATGACATATTGGGGTCTTATCAAGTGAATGACCAAGTCTGAACATTAACTGAAATAATTTTACTTATATTATAGCAATATTATTAAATTATAGCAAATATATATTATAGCACAACAATCTTCCTGCGGCATCATGATGTATGTGATGTCTTTCTTTATATCATTTTTTTGCTTATTTTTTATGACTCTATAAATGCTGGTAGTCATTGACTATCTTATTATGCATCAGTAAGGAGGATTACAGTTTCATCTGCTTTAATTCGTTTAATATTCTTTTAAAGAAAAAGTTATTTTGTCTATGGAACTCCTTAAACACCTTGCGTTATTATATTTTTCTTTCTTGATTACACATGATCTTGACTTAATTTCCTCATAATCTGGACATATCAGCCTCAACCAAATGGTAGATATGTTCAGAAAATATGAAAATGTAAGACCAATCTATTTAAAATAAAACATTTTTTGATTACTAAATCATCTTTATGTTTTGAAGTAAGCCATAAAATATTTCAGATTCTCATTTAACATGTTTTCTTTTCTTATTTATTTATTTATTTATTTATATGTTACAATAAAACCAAAATCAAGTACAGTAGTGCAACATGATTATGTTTGCTTGATTTTTTTTTGTAAACCCACAATGCTGTGTGTGTAAAACATTATTTAAAACAGTCAAAATATGGTCAGCCATTTGGTAGAGCAGGCAGTTAAAGGGTTTTAATATCCAAACATTTGACAAAAAAGATGATTTTTACAAAACAGCTGATCCTCCAGCATGTCTAAGCTGGCATTTGGCTGGCATGTCAGTTGCTTTTTTCTGTCTGAACAGCTGTAAAGTGCTTAACCCACCTGCTTGGGAGATACTAGCCTACATAACCAACTAACTATGTATCTGGTTTAATTTGCGTGTTTTTAGTTTCCTTGTTGGTGAAATCATATTGAAACTCACAGAGTTTTCCAGCATATGAGCGTCCTGCGCCCTGCAGCCGACGACATGCGGGCATCCTCTGAAGGCGAACTCCTCGAGCTCCAGCAGCATCCTCTCCTTCTCATCGCTCTGCGCGTGCACGATCTGCTTCAGGCGAAACTGCACCTGAGCGAAGTGAGATGTTAAGGCGAGAAGCGACGAATTCAGCTGTTCCTGCTCGTCCTCCATCTTCCGCAGCCGGGAGACCATTTCTCCATCGCCAGAGGACACAGAGCCAGCCTGCGCGCCCGTCTTCCAGTGCTCATCCTCCGGGTTGGCCACGGCTCCCACGGGCGCCCAGCGCTCCCCGGCTCCCGCGAAGGCAGCCTCGCTGTCGGAAGTGGACAAATCCTCCGTCGACATGAGACTGACAGTTGAAGTCGACAGCCTCGCTGCCTTCACCAAAAATAACTTCGACCAACTTAAACTGACGCGCAGTTTGTTTTTATCAGATATGAATGCGCTACCGCTGCTTTAGCAGGTGCAGCGCCGTGTAATACTTACGTCCTCAGAAAACATTGCAACGTAATCGAAACAACTAAGATCGTGAAACAACATGGAACAACCGAACTTCAGTTTCAGTAGAAGAGCCCTCGCTATCCGTATGTTCTATACATCAAAGATTGTGTGGGCAGGATGTTTACGTCAGTGCGTAATTGCGTCAGTTGAACGCACAGTTAAACCGACCGACGCCTCTACAGTTTGTTGAGCCTTTTCTGTCCATGTTTACATTCTATGTTTGTTTTAATGCAACGCCCTGAGTGTCAGTGGGTTGGACAGCCTGCCAAACACACCCTTTGACTGTTCTGACCCAGCACAGATTTTTATTACATTCGTGAACATGGCACCACTAACCGGAGAAATTGGATAGATAAGGTGCGTTACGTCATTTCCAAATTACCGTAATCACGGGCCAGTTTGTAAAAAAAAATTTCTGAGGTCTGAATTTTGGTGAAATAACGCTCCTTTTCTTTCCCCTTCATTCCTTATTTAATTAAATCTGTCGAACTACATAATCACATATTACATAACTGTAAAGTTGTACATACAGTCGGGTTTATTTCATATTACACCAAAGGCTAAACTTAAACTTTGTCATATATCCAAAGGTATGGAGGACAAAACCTGCAAAAACGATAGATAAATAAATAAATACGCAAATATATAAAGAATTGAGTAAATAAATCCATACATTTTTTTCATAAATAAAATATAGAATAAATATGCAAATAAGCAAATAAATGTAAATAAAATTCTCACATTATTGCATAAATAAATATTTAAATAATTAATAGTGCAAGCAGGTCTTGAAAAATATCTAATAAAATATTAATTACTGTCATCGTGGCAAAGATAAAATAAATCAGTTATTAGAAATTAGTTATTAAAACTATTATGTTGAAAAAAATGTGTTGAAAAAATCTTCTCTGTTAAACAGAAATTGGGAAAAGATAAACAAGGGGTCTAATAATTCTGACTTCAACTGTGTGTGTGTGTGTATGTATATATATATATATATATATATATATATATATATATATATATATATATATATATATATATATATATATATATATATATATATATATGCATATTAATTATTGAATTTGTATATTTAATACTTTTTAAATTTTTTTTAAATTTGCATATCTATTTATTTACTTATTTATTTATTGTTTTGCAGGTTTCGTCTTCCATAAGGACAAAACCTGCAAAAACGATAAAACAATAAATAAATACAGAAATAAATATATAAATAAAAACTATATATATATATATATATATATATATATATATATATATATATATATATATATATATATATATGTATAAATAATTACGCAAATACATAATTGAATATTTATAAAAATCCGAAAATTTCTGCATAAATAAATATATAATTAAATAAATTACACCAATGTTGGGGAAAAAAGGAAATGCTACACTGAGTTTTTTTTCCTCCCCCTTTTAAACTTTTATTCATTGTTGAACGTTGTCCTGTATTTGGGATAATGAGAGGGTGTCTGTCAATCAACAGAAGGTGGTCTTTATGCCATCATTTGTTAATGATTAGAAAAATTTTGTGTTTGATTTTTGATTGGCAGGCAGCCTCTCATTAGCATGTTAAGCTGAGGAAAGGAAAATATTATTTATTTAAAAGTAAATTTAATATTTATTTACTTATTTGCATATTTATTTCTGTATTGTTTTATTTATGTTCAACTTTTATATGCTCCCTCTGAGCTAAATAATGAGAAAGAACCATGGACTGTAAACCAAATCTCCTACCACATGCTGATGACACTCAGATCTACTTAGCCTTACTGCCTAATGACTTCAGCACTCTGCCAATGCATTGATGAAATGAACAGTTGGATGTGCCAAAACTTTCTTCAGTTAATCAAAGAAAAAACTGAAGTCATCGCGTTTGGGAACAGATATGAGGTTCTCAGGGTAAATGCGTATACTTGGCTTTAAGGGTAAAAAAAAAACAAAAAAAAAACGTCAAGAATCATGTAAAGGAGTAACTAAATCAGTATTCTATCATCTCAAAAACATTGCAGGGATTAGATGCTTTGTTTCCAATGAGGACTTAGAGAAACTTGTTCATGCTTTTATCAGCAGCAGGGTGGATTACTGTAATGGACTCCTCACTGGCCTTCCCAAAAATACAGTCAGACAATAGCAGCTCATCCAGAATGCTGCTGCCAGGATTCTGACCACAACCAAAAAATCAGAGCACATCACATCCGATTTATTTATTTATTTTTTATGTAAAGCACTTTAAATTACCATTGTGTATGAAATTTACTATATAAATAAACTTGCATTGCCTTATGCAGGAAGTTATTCATAGTTATTCATTTATACATTTATTTATTTATTTATCATTTTTGCAAGCTTCGTCCTCCATAAAAATGCACTTTCAAAATAACAGTTCTTAACATTAAAAAATGCATACAATATTATGTAGAATGCATACATTATATTTCCCTAAACCACATATTTGTACCATTATAAATAAAACAAATAATTAATGACAAATAAATCAATAACTGTGAAATCTAATCGTCTAACAAACTATGTCATTTGCTCGGAGTATTCCCTCATTTCTATTTTGTAGCTTACAATAGGTAAAGAAAGTCTGCACAACAAAAGTAGATATTCAGAAGAATGTTTATTTCAGTTTAATGAAAGGTAATTGGTGTTCAAAACAATACTGGATTCCACTGATTTTAGTCTGCTAAATGCTCAAATATAAATGAAATTGGAAAAAGTGAACAGGAGATACGAAAGAAAATACACAAGCATTTCTCTTTTTATTTTTCTATTACAGCCGACAAGGTTTCAGATGCGTTGTGAGAAATATTCAATACAGAAATGCTGAGAAATCTTTAAGATATCTTTCACAAAGCTTAATTAATATAGTATTAAAACCCTTTAAATTAATGAAGAAAAAAGTTACACACACAAGAGTAAGGACCAAGGGAAATTAAAAAGAGGATATCTGGTAGATCTTAATTTAATACATTTCCTTGTCAAGGGTGATCTAGTCATAATCACAAGACTGCATGATGTCAAGTCTGAAATAATGTAACCTATAAACCTGACATTTCCACATGCGAGTTATAATGAAAGATATGCCACTAGAGGTCATCTACGCTTTAATATGTTACATTTTTACACAATTTAGGAAATAAATAAATCCTCAGCACTAAGCAGTAACGATGGTCATTTTATGAACACACTTTACAAAAATGACACATACTTTCTGACTAAAGCGTAGTTGGTATTACCTTTTAGACAATGGAAACTTACCAAAATGAGTCCTTATTAAACATTTTCTTCTGCAAATAAAATCAACCATGTGAAATTAATCATCTGATTATCACTGATTAGTACATTGAGGAATGTAAAATGTGAAAAAAAATATCAGACACTTGAGCATGTAAGTGTCTTTGGTAAAAATCAATGTGCTGCTGTGATGTTTATAGAGTTAGGGCTCGTTTCTTTTTGGAGAAGAACAACTTCCAGTTGACCCAGTTGCTCCAGTCCAAGTCTCCGGCTGAAATACAGGTGCCACCCGGCCCACACTTATACCCCGCGGGACAGCAGTGTTGCATATCATCACAGCACACCGCCTTCACAGAGAGACAGAATACAAAGCCGAGGATAGAGTTAGGAACAGCCATTTGACTGAGATAGACACGTACAGTTTGCCTGCCATTTGAATGTAGAGTAAAGTCAATAGAACTGAGATCAGAAGACAAGTGCTCATTTCCATTCATGCAGTCTAGAGATATTCCTTCTCTGACGTGGCCTCTTTTTTTGCCAATTGGCATCTTTAAATGAAGTTAATAACTGTTTAGAAGACAGATTCATTTCTCATTTAACCACGACCATAAGTTCCACAAATAACTGAACACTGTTTTATGTCAACATTACAGTGTTCACTCAGAAATGTAATACTTCAAGTTGACACAAAACATGAAGATATTGTGAAGAATGTTTGTTTTCATGTAATAACAGTAATGGGTGTACTACAGTATTAGACGCCACTGACTTTCATTATATGGACATAAAAAACCTGTTCAGCAGAGTTCACTGTTTATTTCACTTTTACCTTTGTTTGTAATTTGAGTTCTTTGAGTTAACAATCCCTTTCAATTGTTTTACATTCAGTGACTAGCAACTAGTTTAAAACGACTAAAATATTTATATTTATGTTCTTAAGTAAACAAGTATATATATATATATATATATATATATATATATATATATATATATATATATATATATATATATATATATATATACATATATATATATATATATATATATATATATATATATATACATATATATATATATACATACACATACACACATATACATATATATATATATATATATATATATATATATATATATATATATATATATATATATATACATACACATATATACACACACACATACACACACACACACACACATACTTGCATACATAAAGTTGAATTTAGAATTATTAGCCCCCCTTTGATTTTTATTTTCTTTTTATATACAAATGTTTTATTATTCTGTCACAAAAGGTTAAAAGTGGAAAGTCTTTCACTATGTCTGTCATATCAGTCATTTATGTTATTAAAAAAAATATTTCCCAAACGATGTTTAACAGAGCAAGGAAATTTTCACAGTATGTCTGATGATATTTTTTTTTAAAGAGAAAGTCTTATTTGTTTTATTTTGGCTAGAACAAAAACAGTTTTTAATTTTTTAAAAACCATTTAAAAGTCAAAATTATTAGCCTCTTTAAGCTATATTATTTTGATAGTCTACAGAACAAACCATCATTATACAATAACTTGCCTAAATACCCTAACCTGCCTATTCAGTCAGGACGTCAGTCACGGTAACTTTTATTTCATGGTTTTGTTCTGGTAATTATCAAGCTAAGCACTATATAAATAACAATGGTCTATAGCAGGGGTGCCCAAACTGTGTCCTGCAGAATTTAGCTCCAACCCCAAACAAACAAGCCTGAGGCACATCATGAAGCTCTTACTAGGCTTTGCTAGAAACATCCTGGCAGGTGTGTTGTGGTAAATTGGAGCTAAACTCCTCAGGACAACAGCTCCCCAGAACCAATTTTTGACAACACTGTTCTTTAGATATATTCCATGAAAAAAAAGTAGTTTTTGCTCCTTAAATGATGATAAAATTACATTTATTTGTTAAATGCAAAATAATGATGTGAATTTTAGAAATAGAGCGCTTTATCCCTTACCTTTGGAGACGGGCAACATCCCCATGTGGTTTGTGAGGTTAGACAGCAGGTCTCACCATCATGACAGCTGAATCCACCACCACACTGAACGTCCTTCACTACAACACTTGGCTGGGGCTTGTTGCTGCGGATGTGAGTGAGTTGAGTAATTTCCACGTACAGCCTAGTGGTCTTTACACAGGAGCGTCTGCGCAGGTCACATCTGTAGCCCTCAGGACAGCAGTGCTTCTGGTCTGGGCAGCAAACAGCCTACGGCATACATGAGGTGTATTAAATATATTGAACAGGAATAAATATACACACATGACATAATCACAGATTTTTACCTCAGGAAAAGGGCAGCAGCCCGTTTCGTCTTTAGACAAGAGGCAGCAGGTCGAATCTGCAGAGCAACTCGACTGTTCATCGCATTTAACAACGCCGAGATCCAACTTTGGAGCTGGTGTGCTTTCAGCAGCGATTTTATTGTACCAGGGGATCACCACGTCTCCCTTAATACAAGACACACTGCTCAGGTTACACTTATAGTGGGCCGGACAGCAGTGCTCTCCATCTGTGCAACATACAGCCTGAGGAAGAACAAGAAATAGTGTCATTATAAAAACAAACCATTTTGCATGAAACATTAAGCTAATTTAATATTGTATTTGTTTCGATTTACTAACACAAACGCACACCGTTCAAAAAGACTGTGATAGGATTTTTTAATGTCTTCTTAAGAAGTCATTATTCTCACCAAAGCTGCATTTATTTGGTCTTATACAAGGGTCAGCCAAATGATTGATTCTGATTGGCTGATAAACTTTGTAAGGTCTGCCTATATTTTCAGTGAACCGCTAAGCTAAAGTAGTTCCAGGCATGTTTTGACCACATTTCCATATCACTACACTGAATGATTTCAGCTATTTCACAATCTAACTAGTACTACACACAGGAGATGTTTGGGAACAAAGTCTTGACAAATATCTGAAAATACTACATCTGAACAGTGTGTTTAAGGGTGCTAAGCATAGTACATCGTAGCAATCATTTGAAAAAACACACACATATTGTAATGAGGCACTTCAGGCGTGCATTATTTTTCTAATAATTCAAGGGCCTGTCGTACATTATCCCATCCTTAAGTGACAATCTCTCCCTAATTGGCATAAGATAGTAGTCTTGTTTTTGAATCTGCCACTATGCTGACACATAGGTATTTGTAGCTCCGCCTTCTATTGAAAAGAGGGCTGGGAACACAATCTCATTTGAATTAAAAGCGACTGTCATCAAAAATTAAGATCAAAGCCTAAGGCAGTTTCAAAGAGTTACAAACATTATTTGTGTGGTATTTTGAGCTGAAACATCACATACACACTCTACAGACATCAGAGACTTATTTTATATCCTGTAAAAAGGGGCACGAAAGGTCCCCTGTGATTGAAACAAACACATTTTGTCAAATTTAAAACCCCAGGCTTTTAAACAGTATTGTATTTAGTGTCTACAAACAATTGGGTCATGATTGTGCATTTCTGCTACATGAACAAGGAAGTGCCTGTAAATAAACTTGCAAAAAAAAAGCAAAGTCATGATGGAAAAAAACAGAACAACCGGTTCTGTTGAAAAACAACAACCTGCAGAACATGTTTTTCCGAGAATTTAGGAATGATTAGCACTAATAAACATTAATTTTATATGCAACAGAGTCAGACTCACATTAGGCAGTGGACAACAGCCCCATTTGTTGGTTTTTGCAATAAGACAGCAGGTGGTGTAATCTGGACAGGATGTTTGAGCATCACATGGAACCCTGTTACCGTATTTCCCCACTGTCACTTTCACTTCCTCATGCTTTCTCTGTTCCTCCTTAGCTGAGGCTGGGATAAGGACTGACATTGGTACAGACGTGCTGTTGCTTTTACAGGTTAATGTTACAAAGTCACAAGTGGTGCCTTGAGGACAGCAGTGGAATCCGTCACTACAACACACAGCCTGCAGGCAGAACAGGCTGACTTTTAATAACTGTTTTATGATAAAAAAGATTAACAAAATTAGTCTAAAATATGCTTTTTTCGGGGTATTTGTGTTTTGTTCCTTTCGCAAAACGAAATTACAATAACTTTTATTTTAGTTTCCACCATTCAGAAGCTTAAGGTCAATTCAATTCAATTCAGTTCAATTCAATGGACTATAAGCAAAGCTAGTGTTTTTCAGCCAATGATGAACTTCCGGTGAAAGCTTAATGTGACTATTTTCAATTTCATAAGGTTATTTTTACAGCATCGATGTTGTAATGCAATTCAAATATAATCAATTAAACAGACTTAAGCCTCCATTTAGTTGTTAAAGCGTAAAAAGAGATGAAAGACGCAGGAGCCGTCATTAGCAGCAGGCTAGCACAGAAACTCCATTGAAAATACTGGGGTGATCCCCTTCCACCCACCTTTATTCAACGGACCAGAGAGATGATGTCTTGTCTTTACCTTAAAAACATTTGATACTCATTAAGAGGACTGAGTAAACAATTAAAATATGGCACCCCTTTATTGAATATGTTGACCATATTAAGAATTACTCTACAAATATATATGTATATATCATTTAATTAATAGATTTTATTTATATATATATTTTTTATTATTATTTTTTGTTTTGCTTTGGTTTATATATATATATATATATATATATATATATATATATATATATATATATATATATATAATATATTATAAGATATTATTGTTATTATTATCCTTAGTAACATTGCTATGTTTCTCTAAATACTTGTAATTTTAGACTGAAGTGGTTAAAAAATATGCATTGTTCTATTCTAGATAACAGGACTCTATTTTACAGGATTCTATTTTAACGATCTAGGCGCAAAGTCCAAAGCACAGGGCGCAAAAGAATTAAGGGCATGTCTGAATCCACTTTTGCTATTTTAAGGATGGAAAAATTCGCTTTGCGCCACTGCACATGGTCTAACAGGGTTGAGCTTATTCTCTTAATGAGTTATAGGCGTGTTTTGGGAATAAACCAATAAGAGTCTCAACTCCTATTCCCTTTAAGAGTCAGTTGCGTCACGCCATGGTGCATTTGCTATTTACATGGCTGACTTTGTAAGTGGAAAAACTGAACACTTCACTAGAGAGAAAACAGATAAACAGACCTTTTGCAGCACGAGAATGAGAGAATTAGCCTCCTCATTCATTACTTTCACTTTCACTCTCTTTCGTGGTTAAGGAAACGTGTTGTACTCACAGACATCCATTAGCCTATACATAATTAATTTAGTTTGTTAAGCGCAAGTATTTGTTTCAAATCTTTTTCTAAATTCAGTTCTTATTTCCAGCAAACGAATAACTGAACAATAATAACGAAGTGTGGTCAAAAAACTGAGTTATATCCAAATACACATGCTATGCCCCATATGGTCTAAAACATGACAAGAGGGCAAAGCTTGTTTTTATTAAAACAAATATAAATATGCATATGATAAATAATACTACTACTGATAATAACATTATACAAAAGCAAATTGTCATGAATAAACTAAAAAAAGCCCCCCGAGATGGAGGCATGGAGGCAGTAGTTTTTATATTTATGTAGAAAATAGTCATTTTTGTAGCATTTTAATCCTTTAATTTTTTTTTCATTTGTAAAGATATTTGTGTATTGATGTATATCCTGTGTGTATTAAGCAATGTGTAAGCTAGGCGCACAGCTAACTTGCTCTGAGCTGGACTTTACACCTGCTTTCAGCTGGTCTATTGTGCAGTCTATTTTAGTTCCTCAACACGCCTCTTATCTAAAGCGAAACACCCATGAGTCCACAAAGTGGCGCAAATGGATTTGCTATTTAAACAACATGGCTGAAATCAGGAAAATTATGGTCTGAAAATAGCAACACGTCATAGAAACATGTCTTGGGCCTTATTGCACCGGGTGTATAATAGCGCTCATAGTGTTTGGGAATGAATATATTTGAAAATTAAGAAAAAATAAAACAAACAAAAATACTGGCGTAAAATTAATTTGCATATTTTGAAGACATGGTGCTGAAAACTATAATTTAATGCAGTGCTTCTTATTTGGTCTGATACTCACTTTGTATCGCATCTCAGCCAGTTAGTGAAGATGGAAGTTTTTTTTTTTTGTTTGTTTGTTTTTTTTAATCAGATCTTAAACGCTGCAATTTTGTAAAGAATGACAATTAAACGAAAGCCCTGGGGCTGGCTGACTGAAATTAAAAGTCTGTGTGCATATACCCCATTCAATTCAATTCAATTCAACTCAACTCAACTCAACTCAACTCAACTCAACTCAATTCAGTTAGCAAAAGCATTTAAAAAGTTACAAACAAAAAGATTTTTAAAATAATGCTGCTTTTTAAATGCTTTCATTCATTAAAAAATTAAAAGTGTATCACTGTTTACTGACAAACACTGCAAAATAAGTATTCTCAACACTTAAAAAAATATAATAATAATAATAATAATAATAATAATGGTTCTTGACCACCAAATCATCATATTCGATTGATTTCTGAAGGATCATGTGACACTGAAGACTAGAGAAAATTTAGCTTTGACATCACAGGAATAAACTGCACTTTAATATGTATACAAATAAACCAAGTATCGTTTCTATTGTACATGCATGTTATTTTCTAATAATTTAATGGACTTGAGTAAACAATACTGCTTGTGGTATGCCACTGTTCAGATGTTGTATTTCAAGATATTTGTCAAGACTTTGTCCCCAAACATCTCCTGTGTGTACTAGTTTGATATAAACGGTTCTTTAATATGTATACAAATAAACCAAGTATCGTTTCTACTGTACGTTAATCAAATAAATGCAGCTTTGATGGGCATTAGACCTGCTGAGTGCTTAAAGAACGTCACTGTTATAGAGGCATCGAGGGATGTCACTATGAACGATAAAATTCAAAGTTGAAAATGGAGTGTGTATTTCCTCATTTGGATACTCATGCAAGATTAGATTAAAAATATGAAAAACTTGCGACTTGTGGAGCTGCGCATCGATGGATTTGCTATTCAGTGTTTGGACTTTCAGCAGTAAAAAATTAAACCACACTGAACTAAACTGAACTTTAACTCTGAAGTTCAATTCACTAGAACTTCATTGTAAGCTGCTTTGACATAATCTTCATTGTAAAAGCGCTATATTAAGAAAGATGAATCGAACTGAAAAATACCATACCTGAGAGAAAGGACAGCAGCCCCATTCTCCAGCAATGTTCTTACAGCAAGTGCTGGATTCAGGGCAACCATGAGTAGCGTTGCATTTCACTTTGCCAGATGGCCTCTGACCTGCTCTAAGATGGACGGGGACCTTCTCCACCCAGGGCACAGAGCCTGAAGGGTCATCACAGGACCCCGCAGCAACGTTACATTTCTTACCATGAGGACAGCAGTGGATGAAGTCTTCACAACACACGGCCTGCAGAGAAAATCAACACACACCTCCAACCTTACCCAAAACACACTCTGCTTCAGGATTTGTTGTATGAGATGAAGCTACTTGTTAATGTTTGACTTACTTCAGGCAGAGGACAGCAGCCCCAATCTCCATCTTTATCCTTACAGCAGGTGCTTCCATCAGGACAGGCCACAGTGTCGTTACAGGCAACATCTGAAGACACTGGAGAGACTACAAATAATACAAACAGTAAAATAATAAATTAAATGATTCCTTTTATACTAGGATTGCACAATATAATGTTTTATAACCAATATTGCAATCTGTTCATCTGCAATAGTCACAGCAATAGTCACATAGTCTGGATCACAGTTCAAAACACATAAGATTTGTGAGTCACTCCAGAGTTTAACCATACTACAGTGAAGGTTTTTCATTTGCGCATGCATTTTTAAGGCCTGTGACTGTATGAGAATTTCAAAAGAGATTAAACCATTTGAGCGCAAGTAATTGTATTGTTTGTAACATTAATAAAGGAAAAATGCATTTATTGAACTATACAGTAAAGACTATACAGTGCCATTTTACATTTGATTATTACATATCTGTACCTGAATACTGATGGACTCCCAGAAAATCATCAAGTACTGTTTATTTCACGCTTACCTTTGCTTGTAATTTGGCTCATATTTTATTGATCACTCCTCTACACAATCATTACAATCACAATTCTTTCCAAACAAATCTATTCAGGTTATCCAGTGAAATTGTATTCGTATCACAATATAAACAGAAAAACGAAATATTACAATGTCAGATTTTCCAGTATCTTTCAGCCCTATTGTATACAGTGTTTGAATGCGCTGTATTCATTGTGTTGATGTACCTTTTGTATTAGCCACTTTCTGTTTTCTGATTGGACGGACGGGCACCTTCTCCACCCATGGCACAGAGCCTGAAGAGTCTTCACAGGACCCCGCAGCTACGTCACATTTCTTGCCATGAGGACAGCAGTGGATGAAGTCTTCACAACACACGGCCTGCAGAGAAAATCAACACACACCTCTAACTTTACCCAAATCACACTCTGCTTCAGGATTTGTGGTACAAGATAAAGGGCTTTAATGATAAAGCTACTTGTTAATGTGTGATTTACCTCAGGCAGAGGACAGCAGGCCCATCCTCCATCTTTAGTTTTACAGCATGTGCTTCCATCAGGACAGGCCGCAGTGTCGTTACAGGGGACATCTGAAGATGCTGATGAGGCTACAAATGATACAAACAGTTTCTGAACACACTGATCATAAGATTCCACTAAAATTATATATCTCTAGTGGAACTGACATAAATCCTTGTATTATGTTGGATTTCTCAGAACAATTCTTAAATAGCATGTAGCTCTTACTACAGCTTACACTCCAAGGAGAATAGAAACTCCAACCCCAATTGCTCCACCACACGAACTACTTATACAAACTTTGTGCAATGTTACGGAGAATGATACCCATCCCAACTAGCCCATCCAGATCTGGTTTCTGGAACTCAATCTCCTTGCAACAGCTCCTCCTTCGAGGAGTCTTATTAGAAAGAATAAAGAACCATGGACAAATCCTGAAAGTACAAGTTTGGTTCTGAGGCAGTAACTAATCCCCTTAAATGTGTAAGTCACTGCCTTTGCTGCTCACTATGATGCAGTCGATGACATGTTATTGGGAAAGCACAACCTGATCATCAGTTTTTTTTTAGATAAAGATATAACCCTCCTATAACGCCTCTCATACCCATTTCAGATGTCACAGTAGCTGACTTTCATGTCATTCTGAATTTCTGACCTGGATATGTGCCCAAGGTTCCCTCCACTCCACTAGATCAGATGGTAATTTTGCAAGCACTGTCCTCAGATGAGGCAAAGCCAGCCTTGGTGTGTCTCATTCACACCCTGTGCACATTATGTAGACCACACCGCAAGCTTTAGAATATCTGAGCAGCTGTCTGTCTGCTTCATCGGCCGGTAGAAGGGACAGGGTTTTCTAAACAAAGCTTGTTTCCCTAGATCAAGTGTGCCCAAACTCGGTCCTGGAAGGTTGGTGTCCTGCATAGTTTAGCTCCAATTTCCTTCAAAACACCTGCCTGGAGGTTTCTAGTATACCTAGAAAGAGCCTGATTAGCTTGTTCAGGTGTGTCTAATTGCGGTTGAAAATCTGCAGGTCACCCCTGCACTAGATAGTGGATGTCATCATCACCTTTGAGTACCAGCCTCAAGATGAGGTTTCACTCCACACAAAGTGTGGCCTTCTCTTGGATATGAGTGCACAGAGCTTGACTTCATAGCCCATCGGCAAGTGGCCTGTCGCCCATGGGTAAATTGCCCCCTGGGCTCGCCGGTGATGCATTTTTTGCCCCTTTTTCACTTCTACCCCACTCTGGCAGAGACCTCTAGAGCTGTGGGCTGGGTGGCACCTAATGCATTCGGAAAATTCTATTGTCTCTGAATGCAGCTGGTTTCTTTGTGTATACTTGGTAATTTTACATAATTTGGGATAAACTGCCTTAGAGTCTCACTTGCAATAACATTCTTCCTCACTAAAGAATATGCTTGCCATTTGTTGCCCTTCTAGAAGTTCAAAGAGCAGATATTTTAAGTTTCGCTGGCACCCTAAGTGGTCTAACTCAGTGGAGAGGTTGACACCAGGCCCAGTATTTGTGTTAGCATGCCCTATTGGCAGTCCCTGTACTTGGCTAGGTGTTCCATCTATTGTAATTGCTTAACCAGTAATCCTATGTGTACCGTTATTATAAAAACAGCTGTCTTTTGCTTGACAGCATTTCCTCTGTCTTGTCTATAATATCCTACCCCTAAGGGCCTAGTTTTAGAGGTTCCAACATGTAGTACCTCTTCACTAGGGTAAGTTCCATACGTGTAGGCCCATGTCACCTCCCAGTGACCTCCCAATTTTTTTTTTTAATTAAAATGGATAGTTCGGGTACTTGATTCTGATTGGTTAAATCCTGTTCTAGACTGTTTTATATTACTTAATAGCCAATAAAACATACAGGACAAATTAATTGAAGTAATTCAAGTTTTTAAAGTACCTTGTGTAACAGCCACTTTCTGTTTTTTGATTGGACGGACGGGCACCTTGTCCACCCAGGGCACAGAGCCTGAAGGGTCATCACAGGACCCCGCAGCAACGTTACATTTCTTACCATGAGGACAGCAGTGGATGAAGTCTTCACAACACACAGCCTGCAGAGAAAATCAACACACACCTCTAACTTCACCCAAAACACACTCTGCTTCAGGATTTGTTGTATGAGATGAAGCTACTTGTTAATGTGTGACTTACCTCAGGCAGAGGACAGCAACCCCAATCTCCATCTTTATCTTTACAGCAGGTGCTTCCATCAGGACAGGCCACAGTGTCGTTACAGGCAATATCTGAAGACACTGGAGAGACTACAAATGATACAAACAGTATAATAATAAATTAAATGATTCCTTTTATACTAGGATTGCACAATATGATGTTTTATAACCATTATTGCAATCTGTTCATCTGCAATAATCACATAGTCTGGATCACAGTTCAAAAAACATAAGATTTGTGAGTCACTCCAGAGTTTAACCATACTACAGTGAAGGTTTTTCATTTGCGCATGCATTTTTAAGGCCTGTGACTGTATGAGAATTTCAAAAGAATTTAAACCATTTGAGCGCAAGTAATTGTATTGTTTGTAACATTAATAAAGGAAAAATGCATTTATTGAACTATACAGTAAAGACTATACAGTGCCATTTTACATTTGATTATTACATATCTGTACCTGAATACTGATGGACTCCCAGAAAATCATCAAGTACTGTTTATTTCACGCTTACCTTTGCTTGTAATTTGGCTCATATTTTATTGATCACTCCTCTACACAATTATTACAATCACAATTCTTTCCAAACAAATCTATTCAGGTTATCCAGTGAAATTGTATTCGTATCACAATATAAACAGAAAAACGAAATATTAATGTCAGATTTTCCAGTATCTTTCAGCCCTATTGTATACAGTGTTTGAATGCGCTGTATTCATTGTGTTGATGTACCTTTTGTAACAGCCACTTTCTGTTTTCTGATTGGACGGACGGGCACCTTCTCCACCCATGGCACAGAGCCTGAAGAGTCTTCACAGGACCCCGCAGCTATGTCACATTTCTTGCCATGAGGACAGCAGTGGATGAAGTCTTCACAACACACGGCCTGCAGAGAAAATCAACACACACCTCTAACTTCACCCAAAACACACTCTGCTTCAGGATTTGTTGTATGAGATGAAGCTTCTTGTTAATGTGTGACTTACCTCAGGCAGAGGACAGCAGGCCCAATCTCCATCTTTAGTCTTACAGCATGTGCTTCCATCAGGACAGGCCGCAGTGTCGTTACAGGGAACGTCAGACTCTGAACATTCAAAAAGTAAACAGAGAGTGTTTTGTTTTGTTGTATGTGTACCTGCAAGTTGATTCAGCCTTACTGAGTGTTTATTGGCTTACTTTGTGTGCCAATCACATTGGGAGTAGTAGTTGATTGCACAGGTGTCTGTTTTACCAAGGGTTCTCTGGTACATAAAGGGTCTTCACATTTCATAGCAGCAATGTTACATTTCTTGCCCTTAGGACAGCAATGGACAAAGTCTTCACAGCACACGGCCTACAAAATAAAGTTAAAACAGTATTTGAACTTAGTAGGTTTTTAGGTTTTTTAGGTTTAACAGTTAATATTGTGTCTACTGTTTCATGGTGCCGGGTGATTAACATATCTATGTTAATATGCGAATAAATGACAATAATAGTCTCCTTAGCAATATATTTTGCTAATGAACTTAGCCCAGTGTTTTATATAATTCAAGACAGGGGCTTTTAACATTTTCCTTCTCAGGGGGATTATATTTGTTAAACTCATTGTAAAAAAAACACCAATGTAAAGATAACGATATATAAATACTAGGTTCGATTGTTTTAAAATACTGAACCCATAACATATTAAAGCAAAATTTTCACATTTGATCTAATAATGAAAAAGATGTATATTTAACGGCATTCAAAAGTCTGGAGTGAGTACAAATAAAAAAAAAAAAAAGAAATTATTAGTATTATTATTTAACATTTATTTATGTGCTTTTTTGTATTTTATAAAACTACAACACAATATAGAAGAGAAAAAAATACAATACAATAATAATACATATAAAATACAATACATAAAAACACTAACCTATGACAGAACAACCGAACAACAGAACACAGAGGGACAAATGCACATAAAAGCAAAATATAATTTAGCTAGTCAGGCAATGCACAAATAAAAGGACTTATAACTGTTCTTATATTACCAGAACAATGTATTATTCTGACTATAGTTTTATTGTCAAATAATAGTTTGGGCACATAATTAAAAACATCATAGATTATGAATAGTCAATATCAATTACACTCAATCTTTAATTATTATGTTATTGACAGGGATCACTGGTTATTATTATTATAATTATTATTTAACATTTTTATATTAGTTTTATTATGCTGGAAAAATATAAGTTTTTTTCCAAATCAGTATTATTCCTTTAAACTTCATCCAATAATTCTCTAAAAATGTATCAGCTTTCACAAAAATATAATGGGACTAAGCCGGCTAAGGGACTAAGCCGAAGGAAAATGAATGTATGAAAATTCTTATTTTTAAACATGTAACTTTATTCACTGCTTTTGATTAAATGAATGCAGCTTTGTTGAGCATAACAAGATGTTTTGAAAGGTAGCATATACATTCATATTATTTAAATAATGTCTAGAAAAAATCTACCTCTGAAGGTGACAGCATATGTTTTGTTAGATGGATATATTTAAAATATATATATTTTACTTTTACAACCTACATAATTCTTTTCTCAAATTTTCTGTAGACCCTCAAGCTTTCCCAGAGCACTCCTTCTTCTTATTAGCTTATTATTCATACTGTGCTCCCAACTAATCTTGCTAAATAAACAGATCTAATGAGTTGATTTACCTCAGGCAGAGGACAGCAGGCCCAATCTCCTTCTTTAGTCTTACAGCAAGTGGTTCCATCAGCACAGGCAGCAGTGTCGTTACAGGGAACATCTGAAGACACTGAAGAGACTACAAATGATTGAAACATTATAAGAACCAATAAAATGTAGTATTATACAGTGAACAATTATACAGTTTTATACCAGTAAACTGAATTGTACCTTGTGTAACAGCCACTTTCTGTTTTCTAATAGGACGGACAGGAACCTTCTCCACCCAGGACACAGAGCCTGAAGGGTCTTCACAGGACCCCGCAGCTACGTCACATTTCTTACCATGAGGACAGCAGTGGATGAAGTCTTCACAACACACGGCCTGCAGAGAAAATCAACACACACCTCTAACCTTACCCAAAACACACTCTGCTTCAGGATTTGTAGCAATATAAAGATGTAATGCCTGAAGCTGCGTTCCAGACACAGTATGAGGTGAGAATTTCACCAGTAAAATGTCCCACTTCCATCCTAAATGCATTCCAGTCAATTGTGCATCACATTTTCACAAGATGTGAAGATTTCATAACATTTCATGTTGTTGTGCCTGTCATGGCTAAAACTAAAAGAACAGAAAATGCTAGCTGTCCTCTGAATACAGCTGACAAAATAAAGAACATTATATATTGCACCAGAAATAGCCTTTATTCGCCTTTATTAGCAGAGTTCCCACTAATTTTGGGCTGTAAACATACTTGAATGTTTATTTATTTGATTAAAATAAAGTAGCTCTGCGCTAATTTTCCTGAAGCAAAACTAGCCGTCATCTTTGAAGTGTTGTTAAATGATGCATCGTACTAAAGTCATGTTCTTCAATCTCCCCTGAGCTTAGGGGTCATATGTCTGACTTTTAGCTGCGTTCTAGACCTTATTTACAAACCGGAAGTAGCAAAACTTGCCTGACATGATATGTGTGATTTACCTCAGGCAGAGGACAGCAGGCCCATCCTCCATCTTTAGTCTTACAGCAAGTGCTTCCATCAGGACAGGCCGCAGTGTCGTTACAAGCAACATCTGAAGACACTAAAAAAAATGTGTTATACTTTATATGTACGCATAAAACATATATTTTGTGCTCTACAAATTTCCACACACCCCCTTGGTGTTCGGCAGGCAGCGTAGTCATTTGGTTAGCTGCAGTAGTAGTGCTTGTAGTGCCTGTAGGTCTAGCTGTAGTGCGTTGAGTTTCAGGCCTTTTTTCTGCAGATTTCGAAGGAGAGAGGTAAAATGCTGAATTATGTTGCTGTAAGTAACATGAAAAAGAAATGTAATGTCTTAAAATAAACCCTACGTTTGTGATCTTCCCATTCAGCCCTAAGGCGAGCTGGGAATTTGTCCCACATGGGCAGCTCCTGGTTGGTTGAGGATACGCATTTCAAGGCTTTGACGTCACAAACAGTGTCCTCTGGGCAGCAGTGGATTTTGTCATCACAGCATACAGCCTACAGAAAATATGCATAATGGAGAAAATAACGCAGCTGAAATACTTGTTGTGTCCGAAAGAAATGCCCAGGGGGACATTTGCACATTATTTAGCGTTAATAACCCAACAGATTGAATTAAACCATCAAAATATGAGTAACTCTATATTGGAAATGATTTAAAGATTTTTTTTAAATATAATATTTTTATATTTTTATAATATTTTGACCTTAAAGCAACACAGAGCAATACAAAAGCAATAACAATTATAAAGACAGAAAAGAAATGCAAAAAAAAACAAAAACTTTAAAACCATTATTACATCGGTTCCTCCAGTAATGTTACACATGTTACATCTAAGCCAGTGGGCCCAGGCAATATGGTGATCTTGAAGACGATGACAGGGTTATACCTTTAAACTGTTATCCTTGGCATTTTATGGTGGTTTTGTGGTGGCATTGTGGTTTTGATGCTTTTTTCCAGAAAAAGAAATTAGCTATCACCATTCAATATTGGACAGTTTTTTTCATGACTGAACCCATGAAGTGGGTCAGACCAACCAAAAACAGTGATTGCTGGACATTTTGTTCTACTCCCTCAGATTATGTTAGCAAAACTGTATTTGAATGGTTATAAGGTTAAGCGATACTACAGTCTCACCAATCCTTATTAAAATGTATGCTGGTAGCACAATCTGATAGGTAGTATATATTGTCATTAAAATGTCCTAGCTATTTTTTAAATGGGAGGTAGGAAAATCTGACAGGGTAGGACAAACGACAGAACACTGGCAACTTTCCAAAGCCGTATGTATTAAACACTATCTAGTTTGAGGAATGAGCTGTATACTTGGATGATGTTGAGGTTTATAGACCTTGGAACAACAACTTTGCTTCATCCCCGTCCTGTTCAAACTGTTCAAACAAGATCACCATTATCTTCTGGGTTTTCCAGGGCTATGGTAACTTTTTTGAACTTATGTTGGGACAGGGTTTTGCATAGTCTGTGTGAGCTAAGGGTCTCCCCATTGATCGCTTCTTAAGAGAATAGTAGAATATTATAGGAGTTGGGTGGCATGGTGGCTCAGTGGTTAGAACTGTAGCCTCACAGCAAGAAGGTTGCTGGTTTAAATCCCGGCCAGGCCAGCTGGCATTACTGCGTGGAGTTTGCATGTTCTCCCCGTGTTGGTGTGGGTTTTCTCCGGGTGCTCCGGTTTCCCCCATCGACCCCTGATAAATAAGGGACTAAGCTAAATGAAAATGAATGAATTATAGAAGTTTCTGCTCAAGTATTTTTTTTCTACAAAAATCATGTCACCACACATATTACTGAATTTAAACTTGGTCAGTACCTTTGGCATGGGGCAGCAACCCCATTGGCCATCATCAGCCTGACAACATGTAGTATCTGCAGGACACTCCGATGTCCCGTTTCCACAAAGAACAGTCTGAACTTTTACTAAAAACAATCACACATCAAAATTACTCCAGTTAGTCATGATACAGTAAAACTTATTTAAAGTTGATGTTTTAATCATTACTATCTCTAGCCCGGCTTAACTCTGCTCAATACCTTTTCGCTTGACACACAAGCTGCTGTCAGTACTGCATTCATGGTCATTTGGGCAGCAGTGTTTCCCATCCGAACATGCAAGGCCCTGAAAATGACAAGGATGACAATTTATTCATACAGAAAAGAATATAGAACAGAAAATAATATATTTATATTCATACACATATAAAATATGAGTGACTGGAATTGTAAGCTATTCTTTACATGAAGATATGTGGCCAGCAGGAGACCTCTTAATTTAATTATAATAATAAATAAATACAAAAACTTCAAGAGTCAGATGTACTAACAGTTTGCTCCTGCACAAAAAACTGCTGTCAGCATTTATTAATGACATTAAAGAGATTGTCCACCCAAAATGAAAATTCTGTCATCTTTTACACACCCTTATTTCAAACCTTTATGTGTTTCTTTGTACTGTTGAATAAAACAGAAGATATTTTACAAACTTTTGAAAAACCTGTAACCATTGACTTTTATAGTATTTGTTTTTTCTTGGTTACCAATTTCCAGCTTTCTTAAAAATATCTTCATTATGTTCAACCGAATAAAGAAACTCATTAAGGTTTGGAACCACTTGAGGGACAACAAATAGTCAGTAAATGTTCATTTTTGCATGAACAATCCCTTTTAAATGAACAGTTAGACATTAAAAGTTTTGAAATCAGTTATTTTTATAGCTGACCTTATTACATATGCACTTGAAAGATGGCAGGAGAAATGAATCATGCACTATGCTATGAGATATGCTAAGATGTACAGTAGTTAACAGGTGTTTGTGCCGTTATTTAAACCAGAAGCATGTCTTGACACATTCTTTAGGCCTGTGTTAGTATATTACACACACCTTCTCATTATCTACGCTTGTGTGCAACCTAATTTGCACAGTTCTTGGTAGATCAATCTTTTATGGAAATGAGCTGCTGCTTCTCATCTGAGGTATTTTATTTGCACATTGAGAGTAGAATTAAATATTTTAATATGGATGAGACTAGTTTAAAGGGATAGCTCACTCCAAAAATGAAATTGACCTCCCTCATGTGGATTTAAACCTTTATGGGTTTCTTTCTTCTGTTGAACACAAAAGAAGATATTCTGAAAAACTCTGTTTGCGCACACCTGTTGTTTACCATAGTAAGAAAATAAAATATTATGGAAGTCAATGGGTGCCAGATACCAGCATTTTACCATCAAAATGTCTTATTTTGTGTTCAACTGAAATATAATAAAAAACTAAATAAAACAAAATAAAAGGCAAAGAAATGATGACAGAATTTTTGAACTACGCTATTAAGGGATTGTGTTTTTTATCATCGATTTGTGGCCATTCAGTACACCATTTACAACAGCAGTAGCTGGTGTTTTGGGCTGATATTCCTGTAATAGTGTCGCTTACCTGTGCTACTGGACAGCAGCCGTATGATGTAGACATCAGCAGACAAGAGAACTCAGCAGGACAGGAGGAGCCGTCAGGACAGGTGATGTCGCTTTCACTTGCAGGCATTGAGAAGATCATTCTGAATGACTAAGTAACAGCGGTTATTATTAGAGCATGACGATCAGCTATGAGTACTATCACTTACACTCTTTATATAATGTCTCACTTTGGGAAGGTCTGGCTTTTTAGCTAGTGTCCTGTCTGCCAATGGCTGTGTATGTGTTGCGTTTGTACATGTTAAGTCCTTAACACTGCACAACATGCCTTCAGGACAGCAGTGCAGATGGTCCTCACAACATTCTCCCTGCAAACACACACAGGCATGTTTTACTTCATTAAGATAGCTTCCTATAGCCATATGGGCTTATAAATAGTGCAAATCATATGTTCTATCACCTAATATCTAAAACTTCCTTGTGGTGGCCAACATAAATGTCCTATAGCAGGGGTCACCAAACTTGTTCCTGGAGGGCCAGTGTCCTGAAAAATTTAGCTTTAATCCTAATTAAACATGAACAGGCTAATCAAGGTCTTACTAACTATACTTGAAAAACCCAGGCAGGTGTGTTGAGGCAAGAGGAGCTAAACCCTGCAGGCACACCGGCCATCCAGGACCGAGATTGGTGACCCCTGTCCTACAGTGTTAACAATTGCAACTTCTGCTTTAAGACAGAGGTGCCCAAAGTAGGGCCTGCGGGCCAAAGTTGGCCCATGGAAACATTTGGATTGGCCCACGAACCCATCTGAAAATAGAGGCAGGGTGATGTGGAGTTGGTCAGGCCTTTGACAGAGTTCGGCTTTTCGTGTTTAACGTAACCTGTATTTTCTTTGTTTAGTTTAAGAGCAACAAAAAAAAAGTAATATTTCAATAAATGTTACAAATGAATCAGAGTTTTAAAATGTAAATGCTGTCAGTTGACAGACAGAGGACAATGCAGAAGACATCAGCGAGCAAATCAAGGCAAAGGCAGGAGCAGCTCGACTAGTGTATTCAGCATTGAACTCTATTGAGTTATAAATAGAATTGTTCATGTTTATTATAACAGGTTCATCATAAAACGAGAAAAAAAAAAAACTATACTGCATCATTAATCAATATGTTTTTAAGCAATTTTTTTTCTAGTTATTTTGAAATATTAGCAAATAAATTACCCATGGCAATTTAATAATAAATATAATTTAAAAATTTAAGTACATTTTGGCATATTTAACTTTGACCCACAGCCCTCAATGAAGTTTGGTTTTCAGCCGATTTCAAGAAAAGGTTTGGGCACCCCTAATTTAAGATATTTTATCCTCATTGGAGCATTGCTCGGATATTTTAGTTAATGGAGATGTAATAAATATAGTTGATCATTAATAAGAAGGTTTCCAATTGTGCTAGAGCAAGCTTTGGGGATTTAAAGAAACATTAGGCATCAGTTACCTATGGCTGCTGCTAAACTTTTTATGAATACAATGATTTTCCCTCACTTATTTTATTGTGCTACATGCTGGTCCTACACGAACATTACAACATTAAAACCATTGTATGCTATAAATAAACAAACTGTACAAATTTTAGCTAAAAGCCAAAGAGCTATCATCATTGTAACTGTATTGCACAACAAAAATGACTAACATTCAACTGTTTCTTATTTTATGCTGATGTGTGTTTAATGTATAAAATATTTAATGTGCATCTAAATTAAATATTTAATCTTGCACCACCACCCCTCAAACAATGTGTGATTGTCGGCAAGGACATATAAGACAGACTAGGTCATTGGTTAAGCCTGATTTATACTTCTGCGTCAAGTGACCGGCGTAACCCACGGCGCAGGCAACGCGCGTGGCTGTGCATTTATACTTCTGCGCGCTGTCTCTGTCGGACTGCATTAACACTTCCGAAACGCTAGTTGGCAGTGAGGTGTAAATGTTCCTCTGTGTTGAGTTTCTTCGCTACTTTTTTGAATTTCCTGATCACTTCCGGGATGTACAAGTGGCTCAAACTCGCTCATTTTGAGGCAGGAACCGGCGGACATGCAACAACTTTAGCTATGAGGTAAGCACAAAACAAAACTTTCCATCCGGAGATCCTTCACGGGACTCCACACTTGTAAACAATCGCTCGCGCGGCGTCGCGCCATTCGCGCGGCTCTCGGTCCCGCCCAGACTCGTCAGCGCTACCAAGCCGACCAATCACAGAGCTTACGCTACGCGTCGTTGCGACGTGTAGTTACATTTTTTGAGAGGTGCACGTCAGTGACGGCGATGGCCACGACGACGGGCTATGCGTCAGCGCCGTAGCATACGCCGGTGTTTGACGCAGAAGTATAAATCAGCCTTAAGGTGATTGCTTGGTTAAATTTAAGAGAACTGCTTTTTGAACAGTCAGTTTTTTAGTTAGAGCAGCAGAAAGATTAAATAAAATACCAGTGTATATGAGAGAGTATCACTTTTACACATTTTAAAACTGCTCTTAACATGTGGCTTAAACAAAATCAAATATGCAGCCACTGATTTGATTCTAGGGACTACAGATGTAAATTAGCTTTATAGCTAACTCTGGCACAACATGTCATGTTGTACATTGTCCCTGTATAAATAAATAAATAAATAAATAAATAAATAAATAAAAATCTAATAACCTTAATCTTCACATACGAGCAGATGCAACTGGAATCTTTTTGGCTCAAGACTTCCAATTTCATTCACTTCATTGATTTTTAAAAAGAGCTTGTAAAGCTGCTTGATGTTGCCAATTGATATATTCTTATTACATTTTTATACAATGTAGATACAGTCATGAACACACTTGTTTGTAAAGCAAGAAGTTTGTTGCCGTTTATTATTCCTAGTCATAGGTGACTGAATCGAAAGTTCTAATATATAATATATATAATAAAGGTTCTAATAGAACCTCGAGCTGGGAATCAAACTTTTGTCTTCATGAACAACGTAGTGCTACTACTGTATGTGTCAATGCACTAACCACTAGACTTTTGGAGCCAAACACCTAATCACTTTTAACAGTGCACTGCATGTGTGTATATTAGGGGTGTAACGATATTAAAACCGAACCGAAATATCGCGATACACCAACCACGATACATATCGCAAAACTCTCGTGGCGTACCGCGGTACTCTCACGCCCCCTGCTGCCCATTGTTGAGGTTGACGTCACTTGTCTCAAACTAATTGAACCAATTTAAACACATCTTTATTATCACATTTGATTAAATTATTTTAGTAATGATGAGGATTTGTTCTAAATATTATATTTTAAAGTTAGTATTTTAGTGCATGTCATGTCATGTGACTTGAGTGAGCATCACACTCGTTACTACTGGACGCAGGATGGCTGCTTCACATAGTTCTGAGATTGCAGATCCCCCAGACACATTTAAGTCATCTGTGTGAAAACATTTTGGTTTTCCAGTTGAGTACAGGAATATAATTTGTGTCGTAGACAAAGCACACGCCTGTCTGTCTAAACTGTTTTTACGAAACTTACTTGTTAGGAAAAACATTTAAAAAGTGTGGTAATTTCACAATGTGAGGGTGTAAGCAACAGAACTGCCAACAAAAGTGATTTAATGTACAAAAGTGAAACCAGAATAATGCCCAAATATACAAAAAAAGAGAAATATTTACACTAATAAAAATAATATAATAAAGTAGCAAATTCAAACAAAAGTATCAAACAAAAATTAGTTAAACTCGAGCAAGGGGGTGATAGTGAAGACAGACAAAAGAAATAAATATAACAAAACAATTCTAACTCATGAATGACCCCTCTTACCTCGCTAAAACTGATGAAAAGAAAAAAAGGTCTTCAGCGCCGTGCGCCGCATTCTTCCCTATACTGAATAAAATAAACAAAGATGACCTTCACCTCTTACCTGATGTCTTTAACAATACATTTTCTACGTGTTTGCAAAATGGAAATCGTATGACATGTTCCCTATCCACCTTACACTAAGATGAACTTGAGGAGATACAGCTATTGTCGGGAAGGAGCGGAGCCAAAAAATAATATACAAATCAATTGAAATAAAAATGTACAAACCTCACAAAATTACTTAAAGTGGGCAAAAGTAATGCAAAATAATTTTACCCAAATGAAAGTTATGCAAAAACAACGAAAATCGTAATCATGTCAGAAAAATACACGAAAAACGAGATCAAAGGAAAAAGCGCTCTCTCTCCCGCTCTTCCTGACATGCTTTTTACATTCCCGCGCTGCGTCGCCAAATGATGATAGATCGCTCTCCTGACCAATCAGCTGTCAAAAAGGTGGACCTACAGAAATGACAGCCATCAGCTGTCGTGAAGGCGGACCTACATAAATGACCGGCATAGAGGGAGCGGGAGAGAGAGAGAGATCGGGAGGCAATCATACAGCCGGCTACAACCCTAACATTAGTTTCAGACACAACCGCAATGTATTTTACTGGTGAATATGTCATGAAAAAACACTTTACAAACACATTATATGTATATTTTTCATTAATTTAAACGGAAACCTATCTATCTAACTGAAACCAGATAATCAAAAATGAGCGTCTGTGTCAGCACAGAGATCAAGCCTCTCATCGGAGAATGTGGATATTATGGTGTTTTTGAAAAAGATCTTTCACTAGTCTACACTGCAGTTATTTATTTAATTTTAGTTTACTTAGTTAAGATGGCAGCACTAAAGAGAATAGTTTTTTTTCTGACTAGTCTATATTGGAGGTATTTATTTAATTTTAGTTGTTTACTCTGATATCCTGACTGTACTAAAAATGTAATGAAAAAGCTAATTAAGAAAAAGTTAAGATGTTCTTGTTATTAAGTGAATTGTCCCTTAGCATTGCTGTTAACATGACATCAACCCAAACCCTACAGCAAACAGAAACCGAACCGTACCGAACCGTGGCTCCAAAACCGTGAACCGAACCGAACCGTGCCTTTGGTGTATCGTTATACCCCTAGTGTATATATTAAAAAAAGTATTTGTCCACAAATCAACTATTTTATCAGTTCCTGTGTATCAACTGATTCAGATACTTATACAGCACAGTTTTGTAAACAATCTGTAATTTATATATGACAGAAGCATTATTACAGACTAGATTGGTGGCTATTAAAAGTGGCTAAAAAAAACTCACAAGTGTGCAGTAATTGTCTTGAATTGAAATAATTGATGATTTTAAAAAAACTGCGCACAAAAAAAATCTAATATTTCTGGTCAAATATTGTGCTTTACTATTTGCAGTTATGAAAAATAAGTGACTATTATTAATAAATGAACGCAACTCTCCAGTTTCTGTTGCTTGTTTGAAATCTTCAGAGAACTAAGGGAAAATTTGAATGTGCTGTGTATCTGTGAAAGAGCTTTTTGAAAAACATACACCCAGCAGAATGTCACATGAGTTAGAAAGAGCAATAAACTGTAGTGAGATACAAGTTCCTCTATGCAAAACCCTAGGCTTGTATCTACTGATCAAATACAACAGGAACACTGAATAATCCTGGAGAGAACTTCATTGTGTTTGTCAAAGCCAAATGTGATACACACTGTTTTAATGGTGAATGGGGAATTACTGACAGACGCAGGACAATTGGAACACAATGCATGAAATCTTTCTCTTGCTCTAAAATCTCTTAACTAAACCAGAGAATACAACAAGTGTAACATTGACTTGTGTCAGCATTCTGGCCAATTCTCAATCCAAAAAAAAATAAAAAATAATAATAATCAGTCAAAACACAATTTAAGTATTGGATCGGTAATCATCCCCAATAAAAGTTCCTTAATAATTCAGAATTTTCTTCAGCTGAACACAAGAGAAGATATTTTGGTGGATATTAGAAAGCAGCAGGCATTAACTTCCATAGTCATAGCCCACTTCCAGTTAATTTTTTAATGAAAGTTAATGTTTTGTGTTCAACAGACTAAAGAAGTTTATAAAAGTTTACATGTTAAGGGAATTTTTCTTATTTTTGGGTGAACTTCCCCCTTTAACCCATCAGCATTCCTAAGTACTCAGCATAGCATCAGCCAACAGGTTAATCAAGTTCTACATCTGGTCATCTGATTAGCTTAATTTCTTTGAGCTCTTTGAATAGCAAAGTCATTAAATAGTGAAGTGGTTTGCATGTTCACACTATTGGAGTGCCTTATCATAACCATTATAAAATGAGCTGACAGTGTGGATGTGTAAAGGGTGCTAGTAAAGACTATCTGACTGAACGTAATAAAAGTGGCAGACCACTTCATCTGTGTAACTGCCTTTTTAGTTCCTCTGATCCACTTTCTACCACCTAACTGCTTATTATGTATGAGTTTCTCACATGATGGAAAGGGCAGCAGCTGAAGCCACCAGTGGGATCCTGGCAGCAGGACTGGCCTGCTTCACAGACTTCATTATTGGGGCACTGCGAGCAAATAACCAGGGTCACCACAGCGAGGCAGACTGTCAGTCTCAACATCTGGATGAAAAGAAAGTCGAAATATGTCAGAAAAAAATTCTTATGCAAACAAAAGGAGTAATGAAGTGACAAAAAATCCTGCAACTGTAACAGTGCAAGTATAAAGTATTAAGTCTTGTATCATTTCCTCTTTCACATCATGAAATTGGAGGCAGATGATCTCCAAAAAAAACTAAGCTGACCTCTGAAACAATGACTGAAACTAACATTATAATTGTGCCACACAAAAAGTCAGCAAATAAAATCAGGTTCTAAAGTTTATCAGTGCCTTGTTGCCTTATTTCTGAGCAGCAATTAGAAGTATGGAATTTTATTTTCATTCTTGACAAATGGAAATACCCATATGTTTGCCAAACCACATTGTACATATAAAACTTTGTGATGTTTGTTTATTCTTTTAAAAAAACAGGAACTAATTAATTTTAGGGTACATTCTACCAGAAATGTACATTTTCTCTTATAAAATATGTGACAAGGTTTAATGTAAGCTTGTCCTCCTCGAATATATCATACAAAAACAAGCATAAAACCAAATATAGAACACATCCTTGATCACTGTCAGCTGCTCCTCCATCAAATGATGTCACGTCCAATTCATACACTGTAAAACCCAACAATCAACTTTTTTAACTGAAATGAGTGTAGTTTACTCAAAGTTAACAGAGTTAATTCTACTCGTTTGAAAAGAGTCTTGAACTCAGTGTTGAAGGTAATGAGTTAATTAAATAGCATTACTTCAAATCAAAAGGAATAAGTTTACGGTACTAAAATAGATTAGTTTCTTAACTCAAATGGTTTGAGTTGCTTTACCTCAATGGGTTTACATTACCCAGTTGGTTTAAGTTCTCTTCATTTATTGGGTTTTACTGTGCTTGAATTGCTTTGTCATTCAAATGGATTAATTCACAGTACTCATTAGGATTAGTTTTTGAACTTAAATGGTTTGTTGCAATCGGTTTCCTCAAATGGTTTGAGTTTCCTTAACTTGGGTTTTACAGTGTAGCCTTAAAAGTGTATTGCATGCACTATATGGTAAATTTATTGCAAATTTGACAGGACTGACAGTAACACGAGGACAATTGTACATTTATTTGTATTACTGTATATTTGTAGCATTTATTTGTAGAATTGATTTGTAATTTCATGTTTTTAATCAATTGTTGTGCATAATAACAATTTTTTTTTAAATAAGAGTTTTTAGTATAACAAAACTATTAAAGCTGTAGGTTGTTCAATTGGGCTAAGGACAAGGACAATGACAGGGTTTGTAGATTTGTGAAGTGTTTTTAATAAAGAAAAAAAAATCTGAGAACCAAATTAATGACATATTCCTTTACAGAGCAACTCACAGAAATCAACCATCAGTCCATTTTAGAAATCTATGGGATGAAATACTTTTTATTCACAGCATTTTTGTTTTTATTTCAGAGACATATAATGTACGTTTCTGGTAGAATGCCCCTTAGATATCACTATCTTCTCTGTCAAATTAATTTAATAAAGATCTATTCATATTTGGCACATCGATAACCTCTTCTATGTGGATTTAAGAGATGAATCTGTTTGAATTTGACTTACTTTTTGAGCAGGTGGATTTGTGAACAGCGGAAAGTAAATGATCAGTCCGTGGATCCTTTGGGTCCAAGTTACCGATCTGTGAGCACAGCAGAGAATAAAAATCAATTTAACCTAATTAAAACACCTTAGTTATTTTGCAACATGAACATACATAAACATATGAGAATAAACTATAAATTAACAACACAACAACTACAAATCCTGAAGCTAAAGGCAAGGAGTTTGTCAGTTTAATTCCCAATTCATTAAAGGAAATAAATCTCGTACAGCAACAAATGACGCGTGATGATGGAAAATGAGCCACAAGGAGGAAAACACGTTTGGGTAAAACTTTTACAATGCAGTCGGAAAAAAGCAGAAATGGCTACTTCAGAGACGAATAAGAAAATATATTGAAGTCTTACCCTGTCACCTCGCTGCCTCCCCACACTGTGCTTGCATTAATTAAAGATTGCTCTTAAATATAAAATTCTTCAAAGCTCCGCCTTATATTAGAGGTCTGCCTTTGGTTGCTGTAGCTGTCAATCATTAACAGATGCGCGTCATGTTTTAATGCTTGCATATGCGCATGATGGCAATATCACTTAGGATAAAAAACATAGCATTATGAAAACATATATAACCATACATATATGATATATTATGAAAAATACGATTCTGATTTATCTCTTTGAATAAATGAGTGTTCTAAACTATTTATAAAGCTGTTATTATGGATAACAATCATACTAACATTGGAGTCCATTGATGCACACGTACTGTCCATGAACAAAACGGATGTTTTCTTACACAATCTTTTGGATACAGTGAAGTGTAAATTTTCTTTTGAAGCACGGCAAATATGTTATTTAAGTAGATAAAGATGTATGAAAGTAGATGAACATATAAATGCATGCATGTAAAAAAACTATCCCGCTTGGTACGCCCAGACCTACCTGAAACGAAAGCGAAACCGCATTGACTCTTCGGTTTGCTTCAGCACGGACGGTACGTGTTTGTCTCTTTTGTTAACTTATAATTGTGTTCAAAATGATTAATCATGACACGAAACATGTATAGATGATGTGATATGAACAGAAAGTCACTTATGTCACACAAGGTACTGTTAGATTGATTTGTTATTAACAAGGTAATGCCGTGTAGACTAGGTTATATCACAAGTGAAAGTGTAGCCTATTGTCAACATTGTTCTCGCCATTTTAAAAAGACCAAAAGCTAGATTATGATAAAGTACTTAGCTAAATATTAAATCTTCGATGTGATTTATCCCTACATCAACCCATATCAATATGCCAACAAATATGGTCAATACACTTAATAAATCCATAGTTGATATACAAGTTCATACTAAAGCTTGACTTTAGTTTAACGTTAGGTTTAACTTTTTTTAGACTTTGATTATCTGTTCAGTGAGATACAAATCTTCAAGAATTACATAAAAAGAGTATTTTAAAGGTTTCCCGTATTGTAAACAAGTGTCTAAGGAAACAATGCTTTCTGTTTCCTCACAGGTGTTTACATCAATAGAAATGTCTACTGAGGTAAAGGAAGTGCTTTAACAAAGAGTTTATTATTATTATTATTAGATTCTATATTCCGTATCATAACCGTTTTATGTCAACTCAGGATTTCTGTGAGGTGGACTGTGAGTCTTTGGGACCCCTGGACAATGTACAGATGGAGTTGAACAAATGCAAGGTGGGTGAACGACTTGTAAATCTGGACAGCTGTCAACCTGATTACAAACCCTAAATTATTGTGTCTTGCTATTTGTCCACAGAAAAAGTATGAAGCATTACTGAATGAGCAAAAAATACTGAGAGACGGTATTGACAACAACAAAGATTTTGCTAAGAAATTTAGAGAGCGAGCTGAGGAGCAGAAAGAGTCAAATGAGAATGAAAACAAGAAGCGAAGTAAAAAAATTCAGTCTGAGAAGGTCTGTTTTATTAAATATAGACTATTTTGATACTATCTATCTATCTATCTATCTATCTATCTATCTATCTATCTATCTATCTATCTATCTATCTATCTATCTATCTATCTATCTATCTAAATGGGATCTTCTTTGTGCAGGAGAAATGCAGGGCTATAGAAAGTCATAATACTAAGCAACGGATGGAGATCCTGAAAATCAAAGAGGAGTTGCAAAGCCTGGACAATAAAAACAGCAGCCTGAAAAAGCAAACTGAGGTTTCAAAACATTCTCACATTTCATAATTGCTGAACTAAATGGACTGTGTGACTTTATATTATACTATCAGTACAATACATGCTGATAGAGAATGTATGCAGCAAAAAACTTTAATGCCCTTCTATATGGTCTCCTTTATTCTAATAAATTTGAAAAATAAAGAAAATAATGATAAAATGATTCATAAACTGGGGGATTAATGCTCTCTGACTCCACAGATCTCCACAGCAGTGCCCGAGAGGAAGGTTGTATTTGAGGGAAAGACAAAAAATGGTGCACATGCTACGAGTTTTGATGTGAAATCCCAAATAGTTTATCCGATGGAAGGTGGAACGGCCCTGATCACCTTTGAGGAGGAGGATGGTATGTAATAGTTTCAACTTTTGTCATCATCACAGTAGAAAACAATAGCTTTGTGCAAACTCAGAGCCTATCCTTTGCACTTGAACTGAGCGGGGTGATATAACTTACAACCAACAGCTTTGACAACTTTAGTATGCCTGAGTTCAGTGTATTCGAAAATCAGTATATGTGAGAAATAACAGGATGACCTACTTTTCCATTGAAATTTCCAAGACCCCAAAAACAGTAACAAGGGCCAATTTTTAGAAATTGAGACTTATATCCTAAAAGCCGAATAAAAGCTTTTCACTAATGTATGGTTTTCTACGATAGGACAACAATGGGCTCATACAACAATTTTAAGAGAACAAAAACATTTTATATTAAGAAAAATCATCTTTAAAGTTGTCCAGATTCAGTTCTTAGTAATGCATATTACGAATCCAAATGCAAGTTTTAGGTAGTTTTTTAGGTAGGAAGGTAATTTACTGAATGTTTTCATGAAACATGATCCTCAAGTTATATTTAATTTAATCTGATTAACAGAGAGAATGTTTTTTTTAACACATTTTTAAACAATAGTTTTAATAACTAATTTCTGCCGTAATGAGAGCAATTTCAAAAGCTATAAAACTGGGTTAATTATGAGGCAAGTTTGGTTAATTAAGCAAATCCTTGGCAGTGTTAATTTTGACAGCAAATTTTTATTTAGTTTTAATTTTTTGACTAAAATTTCATTTTAGTATTAGTCACGTTCTAGTCTTCTAAATCAAGTTTTAGTTGACTAAACTTTATAAGATTTTAGTTGACTAAATCTACTCTAGATTTAGTTAACTAAAATATATTTGGTTAAAAATATTGTATACATTAAGTTATACAAAATATTCTAACTTAAAATTAAATAAAACATAATATATGGAATATAGCTTTTCCATTGAAGACCAAAATTTTGATATGCATTGTTTATTTGTATCATAAATAATATGTAAATGTAATGTCAGTCTATAGGCTACCAAGCTTTACTGTTGTAGTTGGTATTAGTAAAGTAAATGACAGAAGACTGGCAAATGTTATCCTGTAAAATGTGCACTCAGTCCCATGGCTGTGTTAACTCACATAAAGGAATACTAAAGCAAAGATGTATGTCATGTCATGCATCACACACTAAGATGAATTCTGATTGGATATTTTCTAAAAAGTGTCCCTCAATCACATTCTCATATCATTTTTATCAGTCAATGAAAATATCAGTATATTTTTATTATAATTTTCGTCATTATCACTTAATTTTGATTTAGTTTTTGTCTCGTTTTGATCGGTAGAAACTTGTTCGTCAGAAAAATTATGACTGATCATTGGACAAAAGTGGTTTGCTCTGTAGGCAATCGAGAAAAAAAAAGTCCTAAGGGGGTTAATAAAATGGCTAATAATATTGACCTTAAAGTTTATTTAAAAAACAAAAAAACATTTAAAACAGCTTTTTTTCAGCTAAACTAAAAGAAATAAGGCTTTCTTCAGAAAAAAAATGTTGTAAAACTTTAATTTAGGTCAACAAATCATGCTTTTAACTACTCGCTTATTACCTGCTTCTTATTAAGATAAAAACTGTTCATTAGTGATTATAAAATGTGATCTTATTTAGCTAGCCAAAACCTTAACCCAACTTCTACTCTACTAACAATTAATAAACAGTTAATTAGTATTTTGTTAAGCTAGTTGTGTTAGTAAATGGTTTAATACTGTGAATTCTGACCTAAAGTGTTACCAAAACAACTATAGGAAATACTGTTAAAATGCACTTGCTCCATTAAACATTGCTTACTATTAAAGCAAAGGATAAAACTTTCACAGGAATACTAATAATTTTGGGCTATATATACATATATAAACCTAATTATTTACTGTTATCCTGTGTTCAGTGGCCCAGAACATCTTGAGCCAGCAGAAGCATTTGGTGGCACTCGGGGAATGTGGCATCACTGTACAGGCTAAACCCATTCAGTTCCTGGTACCCGGCTATGTTGAGGTAATGGACACAAGCTGAACTTCGTTTTCCTACTGAACTGTCTATTTTGGATTGCATTGTGTTTCAGAGGGCTAGCATGATGTGAAATGTTACATTCTCCCGTCTTTTAGATGGAAACTCAGGTTTGCTCACACAGAGTCTTAGTCTCCAACTTACCAATAGAAGAGCCAGAAGAGCGAATACTAGACAAACTGGACATCCACTTCTCTAGGAAGAGGAACGGTGGCGGTGAGGTGGAGGAAACAGACATGCTGCACGACTCCAAGACTGTGGTCATCACTTTCGTGGAGGATAATGGTACATTTACCACATCCATTTAGGCGGTGAAGTCTAGATGGCATAATCACAGCTGCATCATTTTTGCACGGTCTCCCCGTATTTGTGTGGGTTTCCTCCGGGTGCTCCAGTTTCCCCTACAGTCCAAAAATAAGATCCCATAATGCAATTCACAACTGTAAATAATCGAACAACACTGTGAATCACAAAACACAGAAACTGTTAATTAACATATATTTTATAATGTAGGGATAGATGTAAATAAAATACAATTAAATGGGTAATTTATTAAGTAATATGACTAATATTCTGTATATTTACTCTTTTTACATTACCATGATGCTTGGGCTTAGGGTTGAGTTGGGGTAGACGTTATTAAAATACTATTAATGCATAATTTAATAAATAATAGTAATAATTCTCATTAACTTCCAGCTGCAGCTGTATCCCTTTTAGTAACAACCCTTTCAGGCTGACACATATCAGCTTACAAGGGCGACAGAACAGATCCTGATGCTTCTTTCCTCTTTTGTCTGCAGTTGCCAAACCTCTCACAGACAAACAGGAGCATGAGGTAGACTTTGGTAAAAGGAAGTACAAGGTGAAGGTCACTCCATTCCTCAATGGCAAGATTTCAGAGATAAAGGTAAGAAGCAGAGCATGTCAACATCATTTAAACGGTTGGTAACACTTTATTTTGATGGTCCATTTGAGCATTAGTAGACTGTCTGCTTAATATCTGCTGATACTGCTCCTTCAACAGACATTTAACTGACTATAAGAAACTTTGCAAGTACATGTCAACTTACACTAACCCTAACCCCAACCTAACAGTCTAATTATATGAGAATTAGTCGACATGTAGATGCAATGTAACAAATGGACTACCAAAATAAACTGTGACCAAACTGTTAAATCCCTCCTATTGTGCTATGCTGTAACAATATATCCATAAATGTAGTTTTTCATATTTTGTCATTCATGTTTTTTAAATTTTTTAATGGTTTTAAATTGCAACTAAGGGGACTGTGAGTTCCTCAAACAGTGCTTGATGTTGAAAAGTTTGAAAAAGGGACTTTTATTGACATTTTGAATAGTTTGAAGTGATATGTCGCCTGGGTTGGTGTTGTTAATTATGTTAAAAATGTCTGGTAATAAGCCATGGTGGCGCAGTGGTTAGCATGATCGCCTCACAGAAAGAAGGTTGCTGGTCCGAGCCTCGGCTGGATCAGTTGGCATTTCAGTGTGGAGTTTGCATGTTCTCACTTTGCTCATGTGGGTTTTCTCCTGGTGCTCCGGTTTCCCCCACAAGTCCAAAGACATGCGGGTATATTGGTGAATTAAATAAGCTAAATTGTCCGCAGTGTATGAGCGTGAACGCAGGAGTGTATGGGTGTTTCCCAGTCTTCGGTTGTGGCTGAAAAGGCTTCCGCTCCGTGAAACATATGCTGGATAAGTTGACTGTTCATTCCGATGTGATGACCCCTGATTAATAAAGGGACTAAGCTGAAAAGAAAATGAATAAATGAATGCATGAATGAATGAATGAAGCCTGGTAATAACCTGTCAGTACACTCAATTCCCTCTAAATTTTTTTGTATACAATATATTGGCCCAAATGACTAAAATGTCAATTAGTCACTTGGCTAAACTACTCAGTTGAATCTTCAACATCAAAAGTAAACAATAATAAAAATAATAATAATATGCTGTAAATAATAGCATGCGAATCATGAAAAATTTAACCTTTGAATTAACAGATATTTTTTCAGTGGATTGTTGAAGCCTGCAATTTTGTTCTAAAATTCTACTACAGTAAATGAATCTTTATAACAGTCTTTTTTTTGTGTGCATTTTCTCGTAATACACATTGCAAAATGTAAGGTCAAAAATCACTGTAAATGTCTCATAATATACACTGTAGCATCTCCGCTTTTCTCATTGTGTGAAAAAGGTTCACCTAAAAATGAACATTTTCCAGTTTCCAACCCTGATTTGTTGTTTCGTAACACACACACACACACACACACACACACACACACACACACACACACACACACACACACACAAAAATCTTAATATAAAAAATCTGAATGTTTTCCTGAATGAAGAAAAAGTCTCCCACATCTCAATTAACAAAATTATCATTCTAAGATTTTTAGATTTTTAGGTTAACTTCTACTCGAAGGTTTAATTCAGTTCAGAATTCTTATTTCTAAGAATCTGCTGTGCTCTTGATTCTCCAGAGGGCCCAGATGTTATGATATTGGTCCTCTATAGCACATAGGCTTTCGCAGGTAGAACTGTAATATCAGTCCAAAAATCAGACAACGACTCCATTTATCCCACACAATGATCATTGAAACATGCAGATGGTTTACATTCAAGCAACACATCACATGGACACTTTAACACCAGTAAGTGGACTGTTTTTTCTCTTTCAGATCAGCAATTCAGTGTGTATGCGCACAGTTCTGCTTACGGGCATCCCTGACATCATGGACAAAGACAACCTGCAGGACAACCTGGAGATCCACTTCCAGAAGACGTCTAACGGTGGTGGAGAGGTGGAGGCTATCATCTACAACCCTCTGGGCCAAACCAGCACTGCCGTGTTTGATGAAGACTCTCCTAAAGACAGCCAGACTGAATGAGAATGCTAATGCTGCCTGCACACAACATAATAAGAGAATGAAGCAGACTCCTTCAACTCCTGATTCCGTCTGTTTACAGAATGACTATGCAATTTCTATTCACTGCGATCTTTACCTCATGAGTCTTTAAAGAATGTAGACTATATAACAATCAGTCTCTCCAGAAGGTTTTTGTGAGTTTAATGGATCTTGAATTTAAAAAAAAAAAGTCTAACAAGATTTTTCTGTATTTTCACAGCAAAACAAAAGATTTTATTCCTATAATGCCATAGGTTTGGAGAAAAGATGGTCTTTTGGGCAACAAATTGCATAAAATAAATATCCTTGCAAAATCTTGGAGGGACTGAGCAATGTACTACATTAATGGATACTTTTTTCTCTCGTTTAAAGTTCTTAGTTTTATTTCTTGTTATCTGATAAATATATGTTGGCAGATTGAGGTATGGTGATGGGTTATCTTAAAACATTTCTTTAAATGATTGCTATCTGTACATATAAACAACAAAACCTTGAACATGGCCCTAAATAAAAATGCAAAAACTTTCATTGTGATGTTATGATACATGAAGTAGAAAACATGAAACCAAATCCAAAACCTAACCACAAAAATACAACATGCACATCAAAATGTAGTGTTATTTTATTAATTTAAATCAAATTTAGAGTTAAGACATATGACGAAATACTTCCATGGTGTGTTAATATTTAACAATATAAATAACAGATCTTTTTTGTGGTTATTGCAAAAATAAAAAGCATTATTAAAAAGTGTCTCAACATTCTAAAATAAATTCACCAAGATTAAACAGTTTTATTATTTATTAATTTATTTAAAGATCTATTTCGGAACAAAAAATATAATTGTTATCATGTTAAAATATTTAAAAACATATAGCCACAGAATCTTGATGTCAAAACTATGCGTGTATGGAAGCAAACAAGTGTTAAAAATTAATTTGTAGTTGGCTGGCAGAAATGTGGCATTTATGAGTAAAAATATTAAACGGGCATTTGCTCGATTTTTTATTGTTCTATTTACAATATCATTTACTTCAAAAAATAAACACTAGGCAAATAACTACACTGTGGCGATAAGGAAGAGAATAAATAAGACAAAAGTATAAAAATATATATAAAACTAAAATGTTCAGGATATTTTTAAACAATACAGCCAACCAAGTGTTTAACCAGTCATGAAACTAAAACTACTGCATGTAAAGACTATAGAATAAGATTATTCATTCATTCATTTTCTTTTCGGCTTAGTCCCTTTATTATTCAGGGGTCGCCACAGAAGAATGAACCGCCAACTTATCCAGCATATTTTTTACGCAGCGGCACGAGACACCCCTAGAATAATATTATTTAACATATTACTATTTATTTTAAAAAAAACTGAAAAAAGCTAGGTGATAAATACTGGCTATAAAGAAGGGAATAACCAGTCCATGAAAATAACCAACAGAAAAGTAATGGAACAAAATATAACATAAAGTCTAACGTTACAGGACATTTCCAAACATAATACAACCAGTTATTATACATAAAACTAAAACTACTAATCAAAAGCCATGTTACATATTTGGAAGTAAATAGAGTTTATTTGTAAAAATACAGTAACAGGAAAAAGTAAAGACATCTTTGAAAACCATCAGAAAACAAAACAAACCAAACTTGAGTGCAGCAGCGCCCCCTTCAGCTCAATACAGACAAAAAGATGAGAGAGATGGCAAAGAGAAACGAACTCCGTCAGGCACTTAAACTAAAGAAAAGAGCCGTGGAGTAGAGTGCAAGCATTAAAACACTCGTTTAAAATGAGGGGGAAAACAACATGACAGTTCATGAAGAAAAACAACAGCGATATGCATTAAAGCCATGTAACTGACGTTACTAAAACGACACCGGAAATAAGTTAAAACCAATAGGCTACATTCTACATGTCCAGCGAACATCACATACTTCACACACATGTATATACAGTTCACATTGTTGTTCCAGATATTACATCTTTAACACACACAGCCTAGTGACGATTATCACATCAATTTCTAGTGGTCTCTAGAGCTGCTATGTCTGGGCCGTCATGATGCCCTTGTGCGTGCATAAGTTCAGCTCATGGTTTTAAATCATCTAAATCTGGCGGTAATACATTGCCCTTGAAGTAGCATAATTGTTTATGATATATTTTTTTTAAAATAACATTTTAGTGTGTTTTTATCAAGAAACAGCACAGTTTGAATGAATGCTGACTGAATACTTAGCTCTCCTGATACAGAAAAAGTATGACACTAGATTCTTTTATTCTACACAAACGGACAAGATGCAATGCAATGTCTGCATTAAAATGGTAGCGTGCTGAAGTCTAATCCTCAACTGCCTGATTTCTTAAAGGAACACTCCACTTTCTCGCAAAATGCAAATTTGCTCAAGAAAGCTCAAGTAGTGTCAAACAGTTGTGTTTTACCATTTTTAAATCCATTCAGCTGATCTTTGGGTCTGATGGGAGCACTATTAGCCTAGCTTAGCATAGACCAACAAAATAAATTAGACCATTAGCACCTCGCTCAAAAATGACCAGTTTTGATAATTTTTCTTGATTGTTCTGTTGGTAAATTGTGTACTAAAGCCGATGTTGGTACTTTCTAGGTCGATTTAACTAGGAACTATACTCTCATTCAATGACCTGACTTGGCTATCCTGCTGAAAAAAAAACAGCTTAAAACAGCCCAGGCTGGTTGGCTGGTTTTAGCTGGTCGATTAGCCTGGTTTGAGAGGGGTTATAGTGGGCAGATGACGAGCTAAAACAAGAGTGACCAGGCTGGTCAAGCTTGTTTTAGCTGATCATTTTCCAGTCTGATCAGCCAAGACCAGGCTGGAAATGGCTGGAAACCAGCCTGGAAATGGCCAAACCCCTCTTAAACCAGGCTGATTAAACAGCTAAAACCAGCAGTTTTTTTTTCAGCAGGGTAAGCTAAGCTAAAAGTGCTACTGCCAGATCTGCTGACTGGATACAAAAAATGTTAAATCTGTTTAACTGTAAGGGAGTCGTAAAATGAGTTCCTTTAAAATCATTACTTTAATATAAAAATATAATTAGCTTTAGAAACAAAAGACTGAAGCATTTTAGATAAAAAGGAAACAACAAAGCATGACAGACTTTAAAAAAACAAAAGTTTCCACACTGGATCAGTAACTACTGCGAGGAGAACATATTTGCTTGTGCCTTTGCTTATATATGGCTTATGACGCTTGTGCTCGACAGGTTTAAGGACGAATTCTAGTGCTACAAATTGTGCAATAAAGACCTCTATAGCAAGCAGGATGTAAGCTGGTTTGGACAGACTGCATATATTTAATAGGTGGTTTTCTATTTCGAAAGGTTTTTGTTATTGTAGAATAACAGTCCTGTCTGTGAAGTCCACACACACAAACCGGTGAGATGAGAGAGGTTTGAGATGTGAAACCTGCATCCAATCGGTTAGACGACCAGTGGAGCCCAGTCCCTCTGAAGACGTCCATACTGTAATATGGAGCGAAAGTAAAATTCTGAATGTAATTGGAATGTTTCAGATGCTTAAAAAAAAGCACGTCTTGTATTACTGGAAAACGCAATAATGACTAAAGAGAATCTCCATACCTGGATGTCAGTGAGCTCCTTGTGGAATCGCTTGGC